>NW_020714281.1:0-4095 GCF_002925995.2 Terrapene triunguis | reverse complement strand
CAAAGTCTGGGGCCCTTAGCACAGGGTCAGACATGAGTGTTGCCTTAAGCTGGTTAAAGGCCTTTTGACACTTATCAGTCCACTGAACTGCATTTGGCTGTTTCTTTCTGGTTAGGTCTGTCAGCGGGGCGGCGATTTGGCTGTAGTGTGGTACAAATCGCCTATAATATCCGGCCAAGCCTAAGAAGGATTGGACCTGTTTCTTTGACTTTGGAACCGGCCACTTTTGGATAGCATCCACTTTGGCCTGTAGGGGATTTATAGTTCCTTGACCCACCTGGTGCCCCAGGTACGTCACTCTGTTTTGGCCTATTTGACACTTTTTAGCCTTAACAGTTAGTCCTGCCTGTCGGATGCGCTCGAAGACTTTTTCCAGGTGCTCCAGGTGTTCTGTCCATGAATCAGAAAAAATGGCCACATCATCGAGGTAGGCAACTGCAGATTCTCCCAATCCCGCTAGGAGACCATCTACAAGTCTTTGGAAGGTGGCGGGTGCATTTCGCAACCCGAAAGGGAGTACATTGAATTCGTACACCCCTGCCTGGGTGACGAAGGCTGACCTTTCCTTAGCGGGTTCATCTAGTGGTACTTGCCAGTACCCTTTGGTTAAGTCTAAAGTAGAGATGAATTGAGCATGTCCCAATTTTTCCAATAGCTCATCTGTGCGTGGCATTGGATAGTTGTCAGGACGAGTTACAGCATTTAGCTTACGGTAGTCCACGCAAAAGCGTATTTCCCCATCTGGTTTGGGAACTAGAACCACTGGAGATGCCCATGCACTGTTAGAGGGGCGGATTATACCCATCTGTAGCATGTCCTGGATCTCCCTTTGTATAGCAGCTTGGGCATGAGGTGACTCCCGGTAGGGTGGGGTTCTAATTGGGTGAGCATTACCTGTGTCAATGGAGTGGTATGCCCGTTCGGTCCGTCCTGGAGTGGCTGAGAAAATCGGTGCAAAGCTTGTGCACAGCTCCTTGATCTGCTGTCGCTGCAGACGTCCCAGGGTCGTGGAGAGGTTCACCTCTTCCACGCCACCATTCCTTGTTCCTTCGTAGTAGACACCTGCAGGCCACTCCGCGTCATCTGTTTCCTGGGCTGTAAACTGGCAAACGTTTAATCCTCTGGAATAAAAGGGCTTAAGAGAATTAACATGGTATACCTTAGGCTTTATGTTGGAGGTGGGGGAGGCTATGAGATAGTTAACAGCTCCTAGGCGCTCCTGGACCGTGAATGGTCCTTCCCATGACGCTTCCATTTTATGGGCCTGGAGCGCCTTTAAGACCATGACTTGGTCTCCTGCTTTGAAGGACCGTTCTCTGGAATGTTTATCATACCAGGCCTTTTGCTCTTCCTGAGCATCCTTTAGGTTTTCTTTAGCAAGGGCTAAAGAGTGTCGGAGGGTGTTTTGTAGGTTGCTTACAAAGTCTAGAATGTTAGTTCCTGGAGAAGGCGTAAACCCCTCCCATTGCTGCTTCACCAACTGTAATGGCCCCTTAACCTCACGGCCATACACAAGTTCAAATGGTGAAAACCCTAAACTGGGATGTGGTACAGCCCTGTAGGCAAAAAGCAACTGCTGCAACACTAGGTCCCAATCATTGGAGTGTTCATTTACGAATTTACGTATCATGGCCCCCAAAGTTCCATTAAACCTCTCCACCAGACCATTGGTTTGATGGTGATGAGGGGTGGCAACCAAGTGATTCACCCCATGAGCTTCCCACAGGTTTTTCATTTTCCCTGCCAGGAAATTAGTTCCCGAATCTGTAAGGATGTCGGAGGGCCAACCTACCCTGGCAAAAATGTCTGCTAATGCCTGGCACACACTTTTAGTCTTGGTGTTGCTTAAGGGTACAGCTTCCGGCCATCGGGTAGCAAAATCCATGAAAGTCAGTACGTACTGCTTTCCTCTGGGTGTCTTCTTTGGGAAAGGACCCAGAATATCCACAGCTACTCGCTGAAATGGGACCTCAATTATGGGTAGTGGCTGGAGAGGGGCTTTAACCTGGTCTTGGGACTTTCCCACTCGTTGGCACACCTCACAAGACCGGACATAATTAGCAACGTCCTTGCCCATTCCCTCCCAGTGGAAGGACTTCCCCAACCGGTCTTTGGTTCTGTTCACCCCAGAATGGCCACTGGGATGATCATGGGCTAAGCTCAAGAGCTTTACCCGATACTTAGTGGGAACCACCAACTGTCTTTGAGGATGCCAGTCTTCTTGGTGCCCACCAGAAAGAGTCTCCTTGTATAAAAGTCCTTTTTCTACAACAAACCGGGATCGGTTAGAAGAGTTGAGAGTCGGTGGGGTGCTCCACGCCGCCGCCCAAGCTTTCTGAAGGCTGTCATCTGCTTCCTGCTCGGCCTGGAACTGTTCCCTTGATGCTGGAGACATCAGTTCCTCCTTGGACTGTGGACTGGGGCTTGGTCCCTCTGGAAGCGATGCAGGTGCTGGGGCTGTTTCCACTGACCGTGAACCGCTGTCCGCTGGTGCACTATGTGGTATCTCAGGCTCTGGCTGAGCCTCTTGGGTAGGGTTATCTGCTGCTTCCGCCAGTTCAGGCTCGCTGGTGCCCTCTGGCATTGGAGTTGTAGACGGGTTTGCAAGCGCTGGACTCAGTGCTGGCAATGGTTCTGGTGCTGGTTGCGTTGCCAGTTCCGGTTCTGGGACTGGCTTTGGCTGGGTCTCTGGGATTGGATCCACTACGGCTGTTGCAGTCGTTGGCAGGGGATCCGGTTCCACCACCTGTGTTTGGGTCTCCGGTAACACAGACGGGGCCCTGGTGGACGGCTCAGGAACAGGGATGGGGGTGAAAGCTTGCTTAGCCTGGCTGCGGGTGACTATTCCCACCCTCTTGGCTAGCTTCACATGGTTGGCCAAGTCTTCCCCCAGCAGCATGGGGATGGGATAATTGTCATAGACTGCAAAAGTCCACATTCCTGCCCAGCCCTTGTACTGGACATGCAACTGGGCTGTAGGCAAGGTTACAGACTGTGACACGAAGGGTTGAATTGTCACTGTAGCCTCCGGGTTGATGAGTTTGGGGTCCACTAGGGATTGGTGGATAGTTGACACTTGTGCCCCAGTATCCCTCCAAGCGATAACCTTCTTTCCGCCCACTCTCAAGGTTTCCCTTCGCTCCGAGGGTATGAGAGAGGCATCTGGGTCTGGGGATCTTTGGTGTGATTGGGGTGTAATGAACTGTAATCGGTTGGGGTTCTTGGGGCAGTGAGCCTTTATATGCCCCAGTTCATTACATTTAAAACATCGCCCTGCTAAGGTATCACCGGGGCGATGTTGGTTGATGGAGACTGGTGTGGTGGGGTGAGAAGGCGTCTGGGGTTTCCCTTGGGATGTGGGTGGGGCCTTGGGTTGTCCCCGGTGGTAAGGTTTTGTTTCGGCTTGCCCCTTCTGATATTCGCTCCAACTGCTACTAGCTTTTTTCTTTTCTGTCACCTCCACCCATTTGGCTCCAATCTCCCCCGCCTCGGTTACAGTTTTGGGCTTCCCATCTAGGATGTACCTTTCTATTTCCTCAGGAACACCCTCTAAAAACTGCTCCATTTGCAATAGGAAGGGCAACTCTTCCGTAGATTTAACATTTGCTCCTGATATCCAGGCATCCCAATTTTTCCCAATGTGGTAGGCATGTCGGGTAAATGACACATCGGGTTTCCACCTTAGGGCTCTGAACCGCCGACGGGCATGCTCAGGTGTTAGCCCCATTCTGATTCTGGCCTTGTTTTTAAAAAGTTCATAACTGTTCATGTGTTCCTTAGGCATTTCAGCCGCCACCTCTGCTAAGGGTCCACTGAGCTGCGGCCTCAGC
Organism: Terrapene triunguis; assembly: GCF_002925995.2. Lineage (NCBI taxonomy): Eukaryota > Metazoa > Chordata > Testudines > Emydidae > Terrapene > Terrapene triunguis. Next base: position 265 of record NW_020714281.1, on the reverse strand, counting down.
TCTACCATGTACTGGGTTGGAGGGATGTTGTATCCAAGGCAGGCCCTTTCAAAATTTTCTAAGAAGGCCTCAGTATCATCGCCTGCCTTGTAGGTGGGGAATTTCCTGGGATGGGAAGTGGTACCTGGAGAGGAGTTGTTAGGATGGTCTGCTGCATCCTGCCTAGTCCTTGCTGCTTCCAGTTCCATCTCTTTTTCTTTCAGCTCCATCTCTCTTTTATGGGCCTCCTGTTTGGCTTTTTCTTCTCTTTCATGGGCCTCCTGTT
>NW_020714280.1:0-4485 GCF_002925995.2 Terrapene triunguis | reverse complement strand
AGCCAAACAGGAGGCCCATAAAAGAGAGATGGAGCTGAAAGAAAAAGAGATGGAACTGGAAGCAGCAAGGACTAGGCAGGATGCAGCAGACCATCCTAACAACTCCTCTCCAGGTACCACTTCCCATCCCAGGAAATTCCCCACCTACAAGGCAGGCGATGATACTGAGGCCTTCTTAGAAAATTTTGAAAGGGCCTGCCTTGGATACAGCATCCCTCCACCCCAGTACATGGTAGAGCTGAGACCGCAGCTCAGTGGACCCTTAGCAGAGGTGGCGGCTGAAATGCCTAAGGAACACATGAACAGTTATGAACTTTTTAAAAACAAGGCCAGACTCAGAATGGGGCTAACACCCGAGCATGCCCGTCGGCGGTTCAGAGCCCTAAGGTGGAAACCAGATGTGTCATTTACCCGGCATGCCTACCACATTGACAAAAATTGTGATGCCTGGGTATCAGGAGCAAATGTTAAATCTCTGGAAGATCTGCTTTCCCTAGTAAAAATGGAGCAGTTTTTAGAGGGTGTTCCTGAGGAAATAGAAAGGTACATCCTAGATGGGAAGCCCAAAACTGTAACCGAGGCGGGGGAGATTGGAGCCAAATGGGTGGAGGTGACAGAAAAGAAAAAAGCTAGTAGCAGTTGGAGCGAATATCAGAAGGGGCAAGCCGAAACAAAACCTTACCACTGGGGACAACCCAAGGCCCCACCCACATCCCAAGGGAAACCCCAGACGCCTTCTCACCCCACCACACCAGTCTCCATCAACCAACATCGCCCCGGTGATACCTTAGCAGGGCGATGTTTTAAATGTAATGAACTGGGGCATATAAAGGCTCACTGCCCCAAGAACCCTAACCAATTACAGTTCATTACACCCCAATCACACCAAAGATCCCCAGACCCAGATGCCTCTCTCATACCCTCGGAGCGAAGGGAAACCTTGAGAGTGGGCGGAAAGAAGGTTATCGCTTGGAGGGATACTGGGGCACAAGTGTCAACTATCCACCAATCCCTAGTGGACCCCAAACTCATCAACCCGGAGGCTACAGTGACAATTCAACCCTTCGTGTCACAGTCTGTAACCTTGCCTACAGCCCAGTTGCATGTCCAGTACAAGGGCTGGGCAGGAATGTGGACTTTTGCAGTCTATGACAATTATCCCATCCCCATGCTGCTGGGGGAAGACTTGGCCAACCATGTGAAGCTAGCCAAGAGGGTGGGAATAGTCACCCGCAGCCAGGCTAAGCAAGCTTTCACCCCCATCCCTGTTCCTGAGCCGTCCACCAGAGCCCCGTCTGTGTTACCGGAGACCCAAACACAGGTGGTGGAACCGGATCCCCTGCCAACGACTGCAACAGCCGTAGTGGATCCAATCCCAGAGACCCAGCCAAAGCCAGTCCCAGAACCGGAACTGGCAACGCAACCAGCACCAGAACCATTGCCAGCACTGAGTCCAGCGCTTGCAACCCCGTCTACAACTCCAATGCCAGAGGGCACCAGCGAGCCTGAACTGGCGGAAGCAGCAGATAACCCTACCCAAGAGGCTCAGCCAGAGCCTGAAATACCACATAGTGCACCAGCGGACAGCGGTTCACAGTCAATGGAAACAGTCCCAGCACCTGCATCGCTTCCAGAGGGACCAAGCCCCAGTCCACAGTCCAAGGAGGAACTGATGTCTCCAGCATCAAGGGAACAGTTCCAGGCCGAGCAGGAAGCAGATGACAGCCTTCAGAAAGCTTGGGCGGCGGCACGGAGCACCCCACCGCCTCTCAGCTCTTCTAACCGATCCCGGTTTGTTGTAGAACAAGGACTTTTATACAAGGAAACTCTTTCTGGTGGGCACCAGGAAGACTGGCATCCTCAAAGACAGTTGGTGGTTCCCACTAAGTATCGGGTAAAGCTCTTGAGCTTAGCCCATGATCATCCCAGTGGCCATTCTGGGGTGAACAGAACCAAAGACCGGTTGGGGAAGTCCTTCCACTGGGAGGGAATGGGCAAGGACGTTGCTAATTATGTCCGGTCTTGTGAGGTGTGCCAACGAGTGGGAAAGCCCCAAGACCAGGTTAAAGCCCCTCTCCAGCCACTACCCATAATTGAGGTCCCATTTCAGCGAGTAGCTGTGGATATTCTGGGTCCTTTCCCAAAGAAGACACCCAGAGGAAAGCAGTACGTACTGACTTTCATGGATTTTGCTACCCGATGGCCGGAAGCTGTACCCTTAAGCAACACCAAGGCTAAAAGTGTGTGCCAGGCATTAGCAGACATTTTTGCCAGGGTAGGTTGGCCCTCCGACATCCTTACAGATTCGGGAACTAATTTCCTGGCAGGGAACATGAAAACCCTGTGGGAAGCTCATGGGGTGAATCACTTGGTTGCCACCCCTCATCACCATCAAACCAATGGTCTGGTGGAGAGGTTTAATGGAACTTTGGGGGCCATGATACGTAAATTCATAAATGAACACTCCAATGATTGGGACCTAGTGTTGCAGCAGTTGCTTTTTGCCTACAGGGCTGTACCACATCCCAGTTTAGGGTTTTCACCATTTGAACTTGTGTATGGCCGCGAGGTTAAGGGGCCATTACAGTTGGTGAAGCAGCAATGGGAGGGGTTTACGCCTTCTCCAGGAACTAACATTCTAGACTTTGTAAGCAACCTACAAAACACCCTCCGACACTCTTTAGCCCTTGCTAAAGAAAACTTAAAAGATGCTCAGGAAGAGCAAAAGGCCTGGTATGATAAACATTCCAGAGAACGGTCCTTCAAAGTAGGAGACCAAGTCATGGTCTTAAAGGCGCTCCAGGCCCATAAAATGGAAGCGTCGTGGGAAGGACCATTCATGGTCCAGGAGCGCCTAGGAGCTGTTAACTATCTCATAGCCTCCCCCACCTCCAACATAAAGCCTAAGGTATACCATGTTAATTCTCTTAAGCCCTTTTATTCCAGAGAATTAAACGTTTGCCAGTTTACAGCCCAGGAAACAGATGACGCGGAGTGGCCTGCAGGTGTCTACTACGAAGGAACAAGGAATGGTGGCGTGGAAGAGGTGAACCTCTCCACGACCCTGGGACGTCTGCAGCGACAGCAGATCAAGGAGCTGTGCACAAGCTTTGCACCGATTTTCTCAGCCACTCCAGGACGGACCGAACGGGCATACCACTCCATTGACACAGGTAATGCTCACCCAATTAGAACCCCACCCTACCGGGAGTCACCTCATGCCCAAGCTGCTATACAAAGGGAGATCCAGGACATGCTACAGATGGGTATAATCCGCCCCTCTAACAGTGCATGGGCATCTCCAGTGGTTCTAGTTCCCAAACCAGATGGGGAAATACGCTTTTGCGTGGACTACCGTAAGCTAAATGCTGTAACTCGTCCTGACAACTATCCAATGCCACGCACAGATGAGCTATTGGAAAAATTGGGACATGCCCAATTCATCTCTACTTTAGACTTAACCAAAGGGTACTGGCAAGTACCACTAGATGAACCCGCTAAGGAAAGGTCAGCCTTCGTCACCCAGGCAGGGGTGTACGAATTCAATGTACTCCCTTTCGGGTTGCGAAATGCACCCGCCACCTTCCAAAGACTTGTAGATGGTCTCTTAGCGGGATTGGGAGAATCTGCAGTTGCCTACCTCGATGATGTGGCCATTTTTTCTGATTCATGGACAGAACACCTGGAGCACCTGGGAAAAGTCTTCGAGCGCATCCGACAGGCAGGACTAACTGTTAAGGCTAAAAAGTGTCAAATAGGCCAAAACAGAGTGACGTACCTGGGGCACCAGGTGGGTCAAGGAACTATAAATCCCCTACAGGCCAAAGTGAATGCTATCCAAAAGTGGCCGGTTCCAAAGTCAAAGAAACAGGTCCAATCCTTCTTAGGCTTGGCCGGATATTATAGGCGATTTGTACCACACTACAGCCAAATCGCTGCCCCGCTGACAGACCTAACCAGAAAGAAACAGCCAAATGCAGTTCAGTGGACTGATGAGTGTCAAAAGGCCTTTAACCAGCTTAAGGCAACACTCATGTCTGACCCTGTGCTAAGGGCCCCAGACTTTGACAAACCGTTCCTAGTAACCACAGATGCTTCCGAGAGAGGCGTGGGAGCAGTTTTAATGCAGGAAGGACCGGATCAAGAATTCCATCCTGTCGTGTTTCTCAGCAAAAAACTGTCTGAGAGGGAAAGTCACTGGTCAATCAGCGAAAAGGAATGCTACGCCATTGTGTACGCGCTGGAAAAGCTACGCCCATATGTTTGGGGACGGCGTTTCCAACTACAAACAGACCATGCTGCGCTACAGTGGCTTCATACCGCCAAGGGAAATAACAAAAAACTTCTTCGGTGGAGTTTAGCTCTCCAAGATTTTGATTTTGAAATACAACACATTTCGGGAGCTTCTAACAAAGTGGCTGATGCACTCTCCCGGGAAAGTTTCCCAGAGTTAACTGGTTAACAATTGTTCTTGGAATGAAACAT
>NW_020714279.1:0-1987 GCF_002925995.2 Terrapene triunguis | reverse complement strand
AGCTGAAGCCCATGTAGTAGTTTTTTGGATTTCTGTGATAGGATCGTCTAACATCTTTCAGTAAGGTGATAAATGTGGACTGCAATCTGGTAGAATGGACTGTGACCTTAAGAGGGCATGGCACATTAGCAGCAGCGTAACAGGAGAAGATGCAGCCAGAAACCAACTTAGAAAGTCCCTGGGTGGCCAATGGAACCCCTTTAACTCTGTCTGCAATAGACACAAATAGCCTGGGAGAAATTAAAAAAAGGTTTAGTCCTGTCCAAATAATATATTAGCAATCTCCTAATGTGTAAAGTCTATAGGACAGTACCCTCCCTAGTCTGATGAGGTTTAGGATGGAAAACCAGCAGATGAATAGCTTGATTGATATGAAAGTCCAAGATTAATTTGAGTAAGAACTGTGGGTGTGGTTGGAGGCATCTCTTGTTCTTGAAGAAGACAGCGTAAAGGGGATCAGCCATCAAAGCCCCTCATTCACCAATCTTTGAAGTAATTGCCACTATAAAGGTGGTTTTCATGGCCAGGTTTAAATAGGTACAGGTAGCTAGTTGAAGGGAGGTTTCCATCAGAAAATTAAGAACTACAGTCAAGTCTGGAATTGGGGTGGGATCTGACATTCAGAAAGAGTCTGGATAAAACTTTGATGAAACTGGAAGTTGCAAGGTGTGCAAATACCAAGAAACTTTACACAAGAGAATTAAATGTTGTGATGGCTTCTAGGTGAACTTTAATGGAGCTCAAAGACAGACTTCCTTGTTTTAGAGAGTAAAGATATTGTAGAATGTCCGAGATACGAGACTCAATGGGAGATAGGTGGTGGTGAGTGCACCTGTGGTAAAATCTTTTCCATTTCTGAAGGTAAGTTTTCCTGGTGGATTCCTTTCTACTGTTCAACATGACATCTTGAACCTCTCTGGCACAGAAAAGTTCTAATCCCAAGAGCCATCTAGGTACCAAGCCCTGAGTCACAGAGCGTTCAGGCTGGAGTGACAAACTCTCTAAATCCTGAGTGAGAAGACTGGGCCTCAGCAGGAGATTGATGGCTGGCTGGCAGAAGAGGCAAAGTAGGTGAGGAAACCACATCTGTCTGTGCCAGATTGGTACAATCAAGATTACTATGGCTTTGTCCTGTCTGATGTTATTTAGAACCATGGGGATTAGCGGCATTAGAGGGAAGTAGTACAGGAGACTTCTTGACCAAGAAAAAGAGAAAGGCATCCCCAACCTCCCTTCAAACAGAATTTCACACATTTCCAGTTGACAATGGTGGCAAAAAGGTCTATGTTTGGAAAACCCTGGTAAGAAATATCTGTTTGAGTACCTATCTGTCGAGTTCCCACTCGTGATCTTGAGTGAAATGTCTGCTGAAGTTGTCAGCTATGGTGCATCAGAGGCCGGGCAAATAATCTACTGAGACTAGGACTAAGTGGACTATGCACCAGTTCCATAATCTGATTGCTTCTGAGCAAAGGAACAGGATCTCACTCCACCATGCTGATTTATGTAAAACATTCTGGCCCTGTTGTTTGTCATTATGCAGTCAGACTAACCTCTTATCATGGGGAGTAAGTAGTAGCAAGTGTATCTCACAGCACTGAGCTCCAGAATGCTGATATGTAAGGCAGACTCCTGGGCAGACCATTTGCCCTGGATAGTTTGGTCCCGTAAATGATCTCCCCATGCTAGGAGAGATACATCTGAAACTGTGGTGACAGTGGGAGGGGGATGGTGGAAGGAAAGTCCAGAACACACGTTGTCCAGATTCTTCTATCAGTTGAAGGATATTAGCACACATCTGGGAATAGAGAGTAATTTGTTCAGACTGTCTGTCGAGGGTATAAACTGTCCTGAGCAAGGCCTGCAAACAGAGTAGATGTAAGCAAGTGCATGCCATGACAAAGGTACATGCTGCCATGTCCCCACGGAGTGGCAGCCATAATCTGGCAGTGACCATGTGCTCATTTGGACTCATGTGATTAAGTGT
>NW_020714278.1:0-1987 GCF_002925995.2 Terrapene triunguis | reverse complement strand
AGCTGAAGCCCATGTAGTAGTTTTTTGGATTTCTGTGATAGGATCGTCTAACATCTTTCAGTAAGGTGATAAATGTGGACTGCAATCTGGTAGAATGGACTGTGACCTTAAGAGGGCATGGCACATTAGCAGCAGCGTAACAGGAGAAGATGCAGCCAGAAACCAACTTAGAAAGTCCCTGGGTGGCCAATGGAACCCCTTTAACTCTGTCTGCAATAGACACAAATAGCCTGGGAGAAATTAAAAAAAGGTTTAGTCCTGTCCAAATAATATATTAGCAATCTCCTAATGTGTAAAGTCTATAGGACAGTACCCTCCCTAGTCTGATGAGGTTTAGGATGGAAAACCAGCAGATGAATAGCTTGATTGATATGAAAGTCCAAGATTAATTTGAGTAAGAACTGTGGGTGTGGTTGGAGGCATCTCTTGTTCTTGAAGAAGACAGCGTAAAGGGGATCAGCCATCAAAGCCCCTCATTCACCAATCTTTGAAGTAATTGCCACTATAAAGGTGGTTTTCATGGCCAGGTTTAAATAGGTACAGGTAGCTAGTTGAAGGGAGGTTTCCATCAGAAAATTAAGAACTACAGTCAAGTCTGGAATTGGGGTGGGATCTGACATTCAGAAAGAGTCTGGATAAAACTTTGATGAAACTGGAAGTTGCAAGGTGTGCAAATACCAAGAAACTTTACACAAGAGAATTAAATGTTGTGATGGCTTCTAGGTGAACTTTAATGGAGCTCAAAGACAGACTTCCTTGTTTTAGAGAGTAAAGATATTGTAGAATGTCCGAGATACGAGACTCAATGGGAGATAGGTGGTGGTGAGTGCACCTGTGGTAAAATCTTTTCCATTTCTGAAGGTAAGTTTTCCTGGTGGATTCCTTTCTACTGTTCAACATGACATCTTGAACCTCTCTGGCACAGAAAAGTTCTAATCCCAAGAGCCATCTAGGTACCAAGCCCTGAGTCACAGAGCGTTCAGGCTGGAGTGACAAACTCTCTAAATCCTGAGTGAGAAGACTGGGCCTCAGCAGGAGATTGATGGCTGGCTGGCAGAAGAGGCAAAGTAGGTGAGGAAACCACATCTGTCTGTGCCAGATTGGTACAATCAAGATTACTATGGCTTTGTCCTGTCTGATGTTATTTAGAACCATGGGGATTAGCGGCATTAGAGGGAAGTAGTACAGGAGACTTCTTGACCAAGAAAAAGAGAAAGGCATCCCCAACCTCCCTTCAAACAGAATTTCACACATTTCCAGTTGACAATGGTGGCAAAAAGGTCTATGTTTGGAAAACCCTGGTAAGAAATATCTGTTTGAGTACCTATCTGTCGAGTTCCCACTCGTGATCTTGAGTGAAATGTCTGCTGAAGTTGTCAGCTATGGTGCATCAGAGGCCGGGCAAATAATCTACTGAGACTAGGACTAAGTGGACTATGCACCAGTTCCATAATCTGATTGCTTCTGAGCAAAGGAACAGGATCTCACTCCACCATGCTGATTTATGTAAAACATTCTGGCCCTGTTGTTTGTCATTATGCAGTCAGACTAACCTCTTATCATGGGGAGTAAGTAGTAGCAAGTGTATCTCACAGCACTGAGCTCCAGAATGCTGATATGTAAGGCAGACTCCTGGGCAGACCATTTGCCCTGGATAGTTTGGTCCCGTAAATGATCTCCCCATGCTAGGAGAGATACATCTGAAACTGTGGTGACAGTGGGAGGGGGATGGTGGAAGGAAAGTCCAGAACACACGTTGTCCAGATTCTTCTATCAGTTGAAGGATATTAGCACACATCTGGGAATAGAGAGTAATTTGTTCAGACTGTCTGTCGAGGGTATAAACTGTCCTGAGCAAGGCCTGCAAACAGAGTAGATGTAAGCAAGTGCATGCCATGACAAAGGTACATGCTGCCATGTCCCCACGGAGTGGCAGCCATAATCTGGCAGTGACCATGTGCTCATTTGGACTCATGTGATTAAGTGT
>NW_020714277.1:0-6822 GCF_002925995.2 Terrapene triunguis | reverse complement strand
GAGAATCCATCCTCAACATACTGGATTCTGAAGACTATCCACCTTCAAGATCACCATCATTTTCTATAATTTCAGAGTTATCTGCCAATGATAGTGTTTCAGTCACATCATATATGTCACATAGCCACAGTATATCACCTGTAGCAAAAAAGAAAAAAACCTCCATGTAGCAGGGTGGACACCCGCTCCTGCCTGGGAAGGGTTAAAGCCAGCCCTGCAGAGGGCTGGGGCTGTGGAAGGAAAGACTTGGGCTGATTGGGGAAACAGCCGCAGCTGGGCCACGCCCCAGTCAGGCCCCAGCTGGCCTGTATAAAGAGGCTGGGAGCCAGGAGCTCAGCACTCACTCTCTGCACTCAGAGAGAGAAGGGCCTGGCTGCAGGGAGCTTGGGACAGGGTACCTGAGTGGAGCAGGGCTGGGGAAAGGCAGAGGAGCTGGGGAGCTCCAGCCTGGAAAGCCCCAGGCTGCGGCCTAGCATTGGGCCAAAGGTACTGGGGGTTGCAGAGGGCAGCCCAGAGGTAGGCCAAGGCAGCAGGTCCAAACCCAACCTTGCCTGTGATGAGTGGCTGATACTGCAGTCTGCCCCAGGGAGTGGGGCTAGATGGTGACTGGCAGTAGCCTTACACTGAGGTGAGGTGTGTAGTAAGAGGAGGCCCTGAGATATAAACCTTGGTATCAGAGGCCCGGTATGAGGCCTAAGGCCTGAACTAAAGTAAGGGTCAAGACTTTGCTAACATAAAGCAAAGTTAAGCTGTGAGCCAGAGGCAGGCCCTGCTCACAGAAGCTGGCAAGGAAAGGGCTGATGCTGCAAAAAGAGACATACCTAAAAGGTACTGGACACCAGATATCAGAACATACACTATACTGGAACATTCCACAGATAACATGGAACAGGCCGACCCATCCCAATGACAAGGGCAAAAGGGTAAAATGATGGATAGAGTTGTTTTGATCGAACCAACATGTACAAGGTGAGAGGTGGCACCTTACTACGTAGAGGGGTTGTACCTTGCTGCGTAGAGGGGTTGCATCTCAATACGTCAGGAGTGATGTATAACTTGTTTGTACCTGTATATAAGAATGTATCCCTGGGGCAGTATCTTTGTCCAGCCGAGGGGGCAGTGGAAAGTCCCGCCACTGACTGAGCTGAGTCCATTGCCGAGTGGCACTTTCTCGTAGTATGCCCCGTAGACTAAGTAATCTGCGGGGAACTGCAATTGTGTCAGGGTCACAATAAACCTGGCCGAGGTGCCGTCGTACCTTAGACTCTGTGGTTATTGGGGGTTCTCGTCGGGTTTGCTGTGTCAGCTATCTGCAGAGCTGGGACCGCACACAGAGGAAACACACGCACGCAGCCGAGTGATATCAACACAGGAGAAAGCAGAGCACCACACCGGTAGCATCTGACAACAAGGTGGGGTTGGTGGGTGGGGGTTCCCCTGGGAGGGAAGACCCAGTGTGTGTGGGTACTGCCAGGGGGCACCACCCAGAGCAAGGGGCACCGGGGTCCTGGGAGGGACACGGGAGCCAGTAGTGACAAGGCGGATCACCGGCCTGCAAAGGGTGCTCCAAGGCTGTGAGAGCTGATTCCCCGGAGTAACCAGCAGAAGGCACCGCAGGGGTGAGTCCGACCTCTTACACTCCATCATCCAGAAACAACCATAGATAAGTTTGTGATAAGAACCAGCAGATTACAAAAAGATATAACTGATGAAAATATTGCCCAGTTTGTTTATGCAACAAACTCTCCTTTCCGTATGATTGAGAACCCACACTTCATTAACATGGTTCAGTCATTAAGACCAGGATTCAGTCCACCCAACAGAGCAGATGTCACAGGCAAATTGCTGGATAAAGTGTATGAAAGAGAAATTGAGCAGTGTGCAAAAGGTCTAGAGGATAAAATTGTTAATCTGAGTCTTGATGGGTGGAGCATTGTCCACAATGATCCTGTTGTATGTGCTTGTGTGACAAAAGAAGAAGGGACTGTCTTCCTTACAGAAACAATTGATACATCAGGAAATCCACATACAGCAGAATACTTACAAGAAGTAGCAGTAAAAGCTATAACAAACTGTGGGGGGAAAAATGAAACCTATATCTATCTCTGAGTTGTGAAGAATATCTATTAAGGTTATAACAACCAACAAGAATGCACTTTTATGTAGAAATCCATGATTAAATCGAGTTTTCCTGACTAGTGATTTAAATCATGATTTAAATCATTTAAATCAAATCCACCCTGCTTTGGATGTATTATCCTGTGGCATGTCCCCAAAAGACAGAAAGGATTCTGTTAAAAAAGGCAATGGGCAAACCAGGAAAACATGCCATGCTTCTGTTTGCCAGGATGGTGCCTCGAAAAGTGGTGCAGGAATGGAAGGGTCAAGAGAACCACAAGCTATACAGTTTCATAGAGTTTAACGCCAGACGGTACCATCAGATCATCTAGTCTGGCCCCTACATTAAGCCCAAATACTACAGTTAGACCAAAGCATTTCAGCCCTGAGGAAACTTAACTGTGTACCACAGGAAAAGAACAGGAGAGACCAAGATGCCACCACTGTGTGAGGCCCCTAAAATGGCAGGAAACTGATTAGGTGAGATATGCCAGATGACCCCAGCAGGCAAACCATACTGTATGCTACAGAGGAAGGCAAAAAACAAAAACAAAAAAACCCCAAGATCCCTGTCAATCTGACCTGGGGTCAAATTCCTAAGTTCAAGGTTGAATTTGTCCAACTTTAATTTTCAGCCATTGAATAAAACAATTACTAACCTGTTCTGTCATGGTTATTCTTTGAGATGTATTGCCCATGTCCATTCCACTTCAGGTATATGTGTGCCCAGTGCATCAATGTCAAAGATTTTTCCCGTTGGGGTGGCACATGCACACTCTGCTGCCTTACGCTACTGCACAATGGTGTAATGGGAAGAGCCACCCGCAGACTCCACATCCTCAGTTCCTTCTTACCAGACAGACTCCAGTATAGAAGGGAAGGAGGATGGGTTGTGGAATGGATAAGTGAAACACATCTCAAAGAACAGTCACAGAACAGATTAATAACTGTTTTTCCTTCTTCAAGTGATTGAACATGTCCATTCCACTTCAGGTGACTCACAAGAAGTTCTGTCCAGGTGGGTTTCAGAATCTACCTGAACAATGACTGAAGAACTACTCATCCAAACTGGGCATCATCTCTTGAATGCTAAAATATAGCACACTGAGTAATAAAGGTTACCAATGACAAGTTGCAGCTCTGCAAGTGTGTTATAAGTACTTGAGCCAAAAAAACTACAGAAGCTGCTTGAGATCTTGTAGAACATGTTACAACTATGCTTGGAGAGGGTACATTGGTCATGTCACAGCACAGATGTATGCAAGATAAAATCATCTGCATTGAGACTGGAAGGCCTTTCATCCTGCCCGCAACTGACACGAACAGCTGGGATGATCATCTAAAAGACCGAGTGCTATCCAAATAAGAGGCCAACACCCTTCTAACATCCAATGTATGGAGCCTCTGCTCACCCTTATGATAATGGGGCTTAGGAAAGAAAGTCGGTAAACATATGGATATGATGGGTTCAGTCACAGAGACCCCCTTGGGACTGTCACCTGATGTGCTGAGACTACCTCTGAGCCCATTTTCTCTGCCAGTTTGGGCCTTCAGAACCCTGCCTTGTTGAACCAGACACGCAAACCTGCTGCAACACAGACTCAGGGTCTGAACCACGCCCCCAAAGCTGCAGACATAACTCAAATCAGCTTAAGAAGTGCTCCTGTCTCTAGCACCCAGACACCCAGCTCACAATGGGATCCAAACCCCAAATAAATCCGTTTTACTCTGTATGAAGCTTATACAGGGTAAACTCAAATTGTCCACCCTCTATAACACTGATAGAGAGATATGTACAGCTGTTTGCTCCCCAGGTATTAATTACTTACTCTGGGTTAATTAATAAACAAAAGTGATTTTATTAAGTATAAAAAGTAGGATTTAAGTGTTTTCAAGTAATAACAGACAGAACAAAGTAAGTTACCAAGCAAAATAAAACACACACAACGCTAACTTAATACACTAAGGATCTAGTTACAAATACTAACTTATCACCCTAGATGTTATCTCAGGTACAATCCTTTTCAGACCAACGTTGTAGTGTATGGCCTGGGTCCAGCAATCACTCACATTCCCGTAGTTACAGTCCTTTGTTTCAGTTTCTTTCAGGCATCTCTTTGGGGTAGAGAGGCCATCTCTTGAGCCAGCTGAAGAACAAAAGGAGAGGCTTCCAGGGCCTTTCATATTCTCTCTTGTGGGTGGAAACCCCTTTGTTCTTCTGTGCAAAATCACAGCAACAAGATGGAGTTTGTAGCCACCTGGGCAAGTCACATGTCCATGAATGATTCAGCTCTCTGCAGGCCGATGCCACTGTTTACATGTTAGTTTGAACGTTTCCAGGAAAGCTCAGATGTGGATTGGCATCTCCCAAAGTCCATTGTTAGTTAATTACTCCTAATTACCTGAATCATCCCTTCACAATATGTTGGCCAAATCTCCCTTATGTGTTTCCTACAGCAAACACTTCAAATACAAGCATAGAGCCAACGCTCATAACTTCAGATATAAAAATGATACATGCCTACAACTAGGAAGAATATATTCAGTAGATCATAACCTTTGCAAAGATTTGTTACATGGTATATCTAGCACAAAGCATATTCCAGTTATGTCATATTTACACTCATAAGCATATTTCCATAAACATACAGAATGCAACGTCACAATGGGCTTGACTGAGGTGGAAGTCCATTACTAGTTTAGTCAGGAATTTCGGATGTGGACATAAGTATACCTTGTCCTTGTAAAAGACTGTGTAACTCCACCACCCTTCTTGTGGAAGTAACTACCACCAAAATGCTACTTTCATAGAGAAATGCAGGAAAGAACAGATGGGTCTACCCTTTGAACTGGTGACTATCAACCTTGATAACACCAGATTTAAGTTCCAGGGAGGAATGGGATCCACAACATGGATCTATAAGCTACTGAGCCTTAGGAATCTGACTGACAGGGGCAAGCACTGTCAAAACCCCTTTCTGCTTTGACCATAAGGAGAATCATTCCCATTTCAACAGGTAAGCGTATCGAGTAGCTTTCTGCAATTCAGGAGACTGTTTTGCACTGTCCTGAACATTCGGCCTCCTGAGGTTTTAACCAGAGAACATCGAGGCCATAAGACAGAAAGCAGATGTGGTGGGACGTAGCAGGCGACCATGCTTCTGTGGGAGATCAGGTCAAGATCTGGAGGCAGTGTCAAAGGAGACCTGGCCGAAAGGCTCAGCAGATGGCGGTGAGGCCACACCAGTGCTATGAGTATCATGCTTGCATTATCCTGCTTGAGCTTGAGAAACGCCATTGGGAGGAGTGTAATGGAAGGATCGACATACAGCAGTTTGTCTTTCCAAGACAGTAAGAAAGAGTCCAGAGATCCCTTACTGTGACCTGCTCTAGAACAAAAAAGATGGCATTGCTTGTTGAAACAAGTAGCAAACAGGTCTACGTAAGGGACCCCCCCCATCCGGGGTTGAAAAATTAATCTCACAGTATCCAGACTCAGAGACCATTCAGGAAGATAGGAGGCTTTAAAATGAATTGTATCGGTGATACAAACCTCCCAAAGACGTATCGCCTCTTGATAGATCTGTCTGATCTGGCCTCTCTCTGCCTGTTCATATAGAACATTGCCTCAGTGTTGCTCACGAGGACCTGTAAAGGGATTGTCTACACTACCGCTTATGTCAATGTAACTTACGTCACTAAGAGTTGAAAAAGCCACCCCACTGAGTGACGCAAGTTACATCAACCTAAGGGCTGTCCACACCAGCGCTAAGTAGGTGGGATATGCTCTCTCGCCGACATACCTTCTACCTCTCGTTGAGGTGGAGTAATTATGCTGATGGGAGAGTGCTCTCCTGTCAGCAAAGCCCATCTTCACCAAACACACTACAGCGGCGCAGTTGCGCCAATGTTGCACGGTAGAGTAGAGTAGCCCAGTGTTTCTAACTTGCTGTGAGGGTGAAAAGCCCAATAGGCAATGAACAGATTAATAGCCTTGTGGCACGGCGACAACTCACCGGCACGGCGTCTCCTGCTGGTTGTCTCAGGAATTAGCTGTTCCAGCCCGGAGCGCCCTCTGCAGGCCAGTGTCTTGCCTGCCGCAGGCCCCCGTGTCCTTCCCGGACCCCAGTGCCTGCTAAGTCAGGGTTCTGCCCCCAGCAGTAACCCACAATCTGGGTCTCCCCACCCAGGGGAGCCCCCAACCCTATATCCCCACCTTGCCTCAGTGGCTATTGCCAGTCACCATCTAGCCCCCACTCACTGGGGCAGACTGCAGTCTGTAAACCACTCATCATCGGCAAGGGGGGTTAGGACCTACTGTCTTTGCCTATCTCTGGGTTGCCCCTCTGCAGCCCCAGTACCTTTTTGGCCTTTTAGCAAGGTCTGCAGCCTGGGGTTTTACTAGGTTGGAGCTCTCCAGCTCCCTCTGCCCTTCCCCAGCACTGCTCCACCTCAGGTACCCTTCTCAGCTCCTAGGTAGCCCGGTCCCTCTCTCTCAAGAAGCTAGAGAGAGTGTTTCTCTATCCTTCTGGCCCACCGCCCTCTTATAAGGGCCAGCTGGGCCCTGATTGCATTGGCTACAGCTGTGGCTGCTTTCCCAATCAGCCCAGCTTTTCTCCGCCACAGCCCTCTCCAGGGCTGCTTTAACCCCTTCCGAGCCGGAGTGGGGTGACCACCCCGCTACAAGCCTGCAACTCCCACACA
>NW_020714276.1:0-6822 GCF_002925995.2 Terrapene triunguis | reverse complement strand
GAGAATCCATCCTCAACATACTGGATTCTGAAGACTATCCACCTTCAAGATCACCATCATTTTCTATAATTTCAGAGTTATCTGCCAATGATAGTGTTTCAGTCACATCATATATGTCACATAGCCACAGTATATCACCTGTAGCAAAAAAGAAAAAAACCTCCATGTAGCAGGGTGGACACCCGCTCCTGCCTGGGAAGGGTTAAAGCCAGCCCTGCAGAGGGCTGGGGCTGTGGAAGGAAAGACTTGGGCTGATTGGGGAAACAGCCGCAGCTGGGCCACGCCCCAGTCAGGCCCCAGCTGGCCTGTATAAAGAGGCTGGGAGCCAGGAGCTCAGCACTCACTCTCTGCACTCAGAGAGAGAAGGGCCTGGCTGCAGGGAGCTTGGGACAGGGTACCTGAGTGGAGCAGGGCTGGGGAAAGGCAGAGGAGCTGGGGAGCTCCAGCCTGGAAAGCCCCAGGCTGCGGCCTAGCATTGGGCCAAAGGTACTGGGGGTTGCAGAGGGCAGCCCAGAGGTAGGCCAAGGCAGCAGGTCCAAACCCAACCTTGCCTGTGATGAGTGGCTGATACTGCAGTCTGCCCCAGGGAGTGGGGCTAGATGGTGACTGGCAGTAGCCTTACACTGAGGTGAGGTGTGTAGTAAGAGGAGGCCCTGAGATATAAACCTTGGTATCAGAGGCCCGGTATGAGGCCTAAGGCCTGAACTAAAGTAAGGGTCAAGACTTTGCTAACATAAAGCAAAGTTAAGCTGTGAGCCAGAGGCAGGCCCTGCTCACAGAAGCTGGCAAGGAAAGGGCTGATGCTGCAAAAAGAGACATACCTAAAAGGTACTGGACACCAGATATCAGAACATACACTATACTGGAACATTCCACAGATAACATGGAACAGGCCGACCCATCCCAATGACAAGGGCAAAAGGGTAAAATGATGGATAGAGTTGTTTTGATCGAACCAACATGTACAAGGTGAGAGGTGGCACCTTACTACGTAGAGGGGTTGTACCTTGCTGCGTAGAGGGGTTGCATCTCAATACGTCAGGAGTGATGTATAACTTGTTTGTACCTGTATATAAGAATGTATCCCTGGGGCAGTATCTTTGTCCAGCCGAGGGGGCAGTGGAAAGTCCCGCCACTGACTGAGCTGAGTCCATTGCCGAGTGGCACTTTCTCGTAGTATGCCCCGTAGACTAAGTAATCTGCGGGGAACTGCAATTGTGTCAGGGTCACAATAAACCTGGCCGAGGTGCCGTCGTACCTTAGACTCTGTGGTTATTGGGGGTTCTCGTCGGGTTTGCTGTGTCAGCTATCTGCAGAGCTGGGACCGCACACAGAGGAAACACACGCACGCAGCCGAGTGATATCAACACAGGAGAAAGCAGAGCACCACACCGGTAGCATCTGACAACAAGGTGGGGTTGGTGGGTGGGGGTTCCCCTGGGAGGGAAGACCCAGTGTGTGTGGGTACTGCCAGGGGGCACCACCCAGAGCAAGGGGCACCGGGGTCCTGGGAGGGACACGGGAGCCAGTAGTGACAAGGCGGATCACCGGCCTGCAAAGGGTGCTCCAAGGCTGTGAGAGCTGATTCCCCGGAGTAACCAGCAGAAGGCACCGCAGGGGTGAGTCCGACCTCTTACACTCCATCATCCAGAAACAACCATAGATAAGTTTGTGATAAGAACCAGCAGATTACAAAAAGATATAACTGATGAAAATATTGCCCAGTTTGTTTATGCAACAAACTCTCCTTTCCGTATGATTGAGAACCCACACTTCATTAACATGGTTCAGTCATTAAGACCAGGATTCAGTCCACCCAACAGAGCAGATGTCACAGGCAAATTGCTGGATAAAGTGTATGAAAGAGAAATTGAGCAGTGTGCAAAAGGTCTAGAGGATAAAATTGTTAATCTGAGTCTTGATGGGTGGAGCATTGTCCACAATGATCCTGTTGTATGTGCTTGTGTGACAAAAGAAGAAGGGACTGTCTTCCTTACAGAAACAATTGATACATCAGGAAATCCACATACAGCAGAATACTTACAAGAAGTAGCAGTAAAAGCTATAACAAACTGTGGGGGGAAAAATGAAACCTATATCTATCTCTGAGTTGTGAAGAATATCTATTAAGGTTATAACAACCAACAAGAATGCACTTTTATGTAGAAATCCATGATTAAATCGAGTTTTCCTGACTAGTGATTTAAATCATGATTTAAATCATTTAAATCAAATCCACCCTGCTTTGGATGTATTATCCTGTGGCATGTCCCCAAAAGACAGAAAGGATTCTGTTAAAAAAGGCAATGGGCAAACCAGGAAAACATGCCATGCTTCTGTTTGCCAGGATGGTGCCTCGAAAAGTGGTGCAGGAATGGAAGGGTCAAGAGAACCACAAGCTATACAGTTTCATAGAGTTTAACGCCAGACGGTACCATCAGATCATCTAGTCTGGCCCCTACATTAAGCCCAAATACTACAGTTAGACCAAAGCATTTCAGCCCTGAGGAAACTTAACTGTGTACCACAGGAAAAGAACAGGAGAGACCAAGATGCCACCACTGTGTGAGGCCCCTAAAATGGCAGGAAACTGATTAGGTGAGATATGCCAGATGACCCCAGCAGGCAAACCATACTGTATGCTACAGAGGAAGGCAAAAAACAAAAACAAAAAAACCCCAAGATCCCTGTCAATCTGACCTGGGGTCAAATTCCTAAGTTCAAGGTTGAATTTGTCCAACTTTAATTTTCAGCCATTGAATAAAACAATTACTAACCTGTTCTGTCATGGTTATTCTTTGAGATGTATTGCCCATGTCCATTCCACTTCAGGTATATGTGTGCCCAGTGCATCAATGTCAAAGATTTTTCCCGTTGGGGTGGCACATGCACACTCTGCTGCCTTACGCTACTGCACAATGGTGTAATGGGAAGAGCCACCCGCAGACTCCACATCCTCAGTTCCTTCTTACCAGACAGACTCCAGTATAGAAGGGAAGGAGGATGGGTTGTGGAATGGATAAGTGAAACACATCTCAAAGAACAGTCACAGAACAGATTAATAACTGTTTTTCCTTCTTCAAGTGATTGAACATGTCCATTCCACTTCAGGTGACTCACAAGAAGTTCTGTCCAGGTGGGTTTCAGAATCTACCTGAACAATGACTGAAGAACTACTCATCCAAACTGGGCATCATCTCTTGAATGCTAAAATATAGCACACTGAGTAATAAAGGTTACCAATGACAAGTTGCAGCTCTGCAAGTGTGTTATAAGTACTTGAGCCAAAAAAACTACAGAAGCTGCTTGAGATCTTGTAGAACATGTTACAACTATGCTTGGAGAGGGTACATTGGTCATGTCACAGCACAGATGTATGCAAGATAAAATCATCTGCATTGAGACTGGAAGGCCTTTCATCCTGCCCGCAACTGACACGAACAGCTGGGATGATCATCTAAAAGACCGAGTGCTATCCAAATAAGAGGCCAACACCCTTCTAACATCCAATGTATGGAGCCTCTGCTCACCCTTATGATAATGGGGCTTAGGAAAGAAAGTCGGTAAACATATGGATATGATGGGTTCAGTCACAGAGACCCCCTTGGGACTGTCACCTGATGTGCTGAGACTACCTCTGAGCCCATTTTCTCTGCCAGTTTGGGCCTTCAGAACCCTGCCTTGTTGAACCAGACACGCAAACCTGCTGCAACACAGACTCAGGGTCTGAACCACGCCCCCAAAGCTGCAGACATAACTCAAATCAGCTTAAGAAGTGCTCCTGTCTCTAGCACCCAGACACCCAGCTCACAATGGGATCCAAACCCCAAATAAATCCGTTTTACTCTGTATGAAGCTTATACAGGGTAAACTCAAATTGTCCACCCTCTATAACACTGATAGAGAGATATGTACAGCTGTTTGCTCCCCAGGTATTAATTACTTACTCTGGGTTAATTAATAAACAAAAGTGATTTTATTAAGTATAAAAAGTAGGATTTAAGTGTTTTCAAGTAATAACAGACAGAACAAAGTAAGTTACCAAGCAAAATAAAACACACACAACGCTAACTTAATACACTAAGGATCTAGTTACAAATACTAACTTATCACCCTAGATGTTATCTCAGGTACAATCCTTTTCAGACCAACGTTGTAGTGTATGGCCTGGGTCCAGCAATCACTCACATTCCCGTAGTTACAGTCCTTTGTTTCAGTTTCTTTCAGGCATCTCTTTGGGGTAGAGAGGCCATCTCTTGAGCCAGCTGAAGAACAAAAGGAGAGGCTTCCAGGGCCTTTCATATTCTCTCTTGTGGGTGGAAACCCCTTTGTTCTTCTGTGCAAAATCACAGCAACAAGATGGAGTTTGTAGCCACCTGGGCAAGTCACATGTCCATGAATGATTCAGCTCTCTGCAGGCCGATGCCACTGTTTACATGTTAGTTTGAACGTTTCCAGGAAAGCTCAGATGTGGATTGGCATCTCCCAAAGTCCATTGTTAGTTAATTACTCCTAATTACCTGAATCATCCCTTCACAATATGTTGGCCAAATCTCCCTTATGTGTTTCCTACAGCAAACACTTCAAATACAAGCATAGAGCCAACGCTCATAACTTCAGATATAAAAATGATACATGCCTACAACTAGGAAGAATATATTCAGTAGATCATAACCTTTGCAAAGATTTGTTACATGGTATATCTAGCACAAAGCATATTCCAGTTATGTCATATTTACACTCATAAGCATATTTCCATAAACATACAGAATGCAACGTCACAATGGGCTTGACTGAGGTGGAAGTCCATTACTAGTTTAGTCAGGAATTTCGGATGTGGACATAAGTATACCTTGTCCTTGTAAAAGACTGTGTAACTCCACCACCCTTCTTGTGGAAGTAACTACCACCAAAATGCTACTTTCATAGAGAAATGCAGGAAAGAACAGATGGGTCTACCCTTTGAACTGGTGACTATCAACCTTGATAACACCAGATTTAAGTTCCAGGGAGGAATGGGATCCACAACATGGATCTATAAGCTACTGAGCCTTAGGAATCTGACTGACAGGGGCAAGCACTGTCAAAACCCCTTTCTGCTTTGACCATAAGGAGAATCATTCCCATTTCAACAGGTAAGCGTATCGAGTAGCTTTCTGCAATTCAGGAGACTGTTTTGCACTGTCCTGAACATTCGGCCTCCTGAGGTTTTAACCAGAGAACATCGAGGCCATAAGACAGAAAGCAGATGTGGTGGGACGTAGCAGGCGACCATGCTTCTGTGGGAGATCAGGTCAAGATCTGGAGGCAGTGTCAAAGGAGACCTGGCCGAAAGGCTCAGCAGATGGCGGTGAGGCCACACCAGTGCTATGAGTATCATGCTTGCATTATCCTGCTTGAGCTTGAGAAACGCCATTGGGAGGAGTGTAATGGAAGGATCGACATACAGCAGTTTGTCTTTCCAAGACAGTAAGAAAGAGTCCAGAGATCCCTTACTGTGACCTGCTCTAGAACAAAAAAGATGGCATTGCTTGTTGAAACAAGTAGCAAACAGGTCTACGTAAGGGACCCCCCCCATCCGGGGTTGAAAAATTAATCTCACAGTATCCAGACTCAGAGACCATTCAGGAAGATAGGAGGCTTTAAAATGAATTGTATCGGTGATACAAACCTCCCAAAGACGTATCGCCTCTTGATAGATCTGTCTGATCTGGCCTCTCTCTGCCTGTTCATATAGAACATTGCCTCAGTGTTGCTCACGAGGACCTGTAAAGGGATTGTCTACACTACCGCTTATGTCAATGTAACTTACGTCACTAAGAGTTGAAAAAGCCACCCCACTGAGTGACGCAAGTTACATCAACCTAAGGGCTGTCCACACCAGCGCTAAGTAGGTGGGATATGCTCTCTCGCCGACATACCTTCTACCTCTCGTTGAGGTGGAGTAATTATGCTGATGGGAGAGTGCTCTCCTGTCAGCAAAGCCCATCTTCACCAAACACACTACAGCGGCGCAGTTGCGCCAATGTTGCACGGTAGAGTAGAGTAGCCCAGTGTTTCTAACTTGCTGTGAGGGTGAAAAGCCCAATAGGCAATGAACAGATTAATAGCCTTGTGGCACGGCGACAACTCACCGGCACGGCGTCTCCTGCTGGTTGTCTCAGGAATTAGCTGTTCCAGCCCGGAGCGCCCTCTGCAGGCCAGTGTCTTGCCTGCCGCAGGCCCCCGTGTCCTTCCCGGACCCCAGTGCCTGCTAAGTCAGGGTTCTGCCCCCAGCAGTAACCCACAATCTGGGTCTCCCCACCCAGGGGAGCCCCCAACCCTATATCCCCACCTTGCCTCAGTGGCTATTGCCAGTCACCATCTAGCCCCCACTCACTGGGGCAGACTGCAGTCTGTAAACCACTCATCATCGGCAAGGGGGGTTAGGACCTACTGTCTTTGCCTATCTCTGGGTTGCCCCTCTGCAGCCCCAGTACCTTTTTGGCCTTTTAGCAAGGTCTGCAGCCTGGGGTTTTACTAGGTTGGAGCTCTCCAGCTCCCTCTGCCCTTCCCCAGCACTGCTCCACCTCAGGTACCCTTCTCAGCTCCTAGGTAGCCCGGTCCCTCTCTCTCAAGAAGCTAGAGAGAGTGTTTCTCTATCCTTCTGGCCCACCGCCCTCTTATAAGGGCCAGCTGGGCCCTGATTGCATTGGCTACAGCTGTGGCTGCTTTCCCAATCAGCCCAGCTTTTCTCCGCCACAGCCCTCTCCAGGGCTGCTTTAACCCCTTCCGAGCCGGAGTGGGGTGACCACCCCGCTACAAGCCTGCAACTCCCACACA
>NW_020714275.1:0-1614 GCF_002925995.2 Terrapene triunguis | reverse complement strand
GAGAATCCATCCTCAACATACTGGATTCTGAAGACTATCCACCTTCAGGATCACCATCATTTTCTATAATTTCAGAGTTATCTGCCAATGATAGTGTTTCAGTCACATCATGTACGTCACATAGCCACAGTATATCACCTATAGCAAAAAAGAAAAAAACCTCCATCATCCAGAAACAACCATAGATAAGTTTGTGATAAGAACCAGCAGATTACAAAAAGATGTAACTGATGAAAAAATTGCCCCATTTGTTTGTGCGACAAACTCTCCTTTCCGTATGACTGAGAACCCACACTTCATTAACATGGTTCAGTCATTAAGACCAGGATTCAGTCCACCCAACAGAGCAGATGTCACAAGCAAATTGCTGGATAAAGTGTATGAAAGAGAAATTGAGCAGTGTACAAAAGGTCTAGAGGATAAAATTATTAATCTGAGTCTTGATGGGTGGAGCAATGTCCACAGTGATCCTGTTGTATGTGCTTGTGTGACAAAAGAAGAAGGGAATTGTCTTCCTTACAGAAACAATTGATACATCAGGAAATCCACACACAGCAGAATACTTACAAGAAGTAGCAGTAAAAGCTATAACAAACTGTGAACAAAAATGAAACCTACATCTATCTACATCTATCTCTGAGTTGTGAAGAATATGTATTAAGGTTATAACAACCAACAAGAATGCACTTTTATGTAGAAATCCATGATTAAATCGAGTCTTCCTGACTAGTGACTTAAATCATGACTTAAATCAATTTGATTTAAATCAGATCCACCCTGCTTTGGATGTATTATCCTGTGGCATGTCCCCAAAAGACAAAGGATTCTGTTCAAAAAGGCAATGGGCAAACCAGGAAAACATGCCGTGCTTCTTTTTGCCAAGATGGTGCCTCGAAAGGTGGTGCAGGAATGGAAGGGTCAAGAGAACCACAAGCTATACAGTTTCATAGAGTTTAACGCCAGACGGGACCATCAGATCATCTAGTCTGGCCTCCTGTAAGATCACAGGCTATTAACTTTCACCTAGATACCCCTACATTAAGCCCAAATACTAGTTAGACCAAAGCATTTCAGCCCTGAGGAAACTTAACTGTGTACCACAGGAAAAGAACAGGAGAGACCAAGATGCCACCACTGTGTGAGGCCCCTAAAATGGCAGGAAACTGATTAGGTGAGATATGCCAGATGACCCCATCAACCCTATATCCCCACCTTGCCTCAGTGGCTACTGCCAGTCACCATCTAGCCTCCGCTCACTGGGGCAGACTGCAGTCTGTAAACCACTCATCATCGGCAAGGGGGGTTAGGACCTGCTGTCTTTGCCTATCTCTGGGCTGCCCCTCTGCAGCCCCAGTACCTTTTTGGCCTTTTTGCAAGGCCTGCAGCCTGGGGTTTTACTAGGTTGGAGCTCCCCAGCTCCCTCTGCCCTTCCCCAGCACTGCTCCACCTCAGGTACCCTTTTCAGCTCCTAGGTAGCCCGGTCCTTCTCTCTCAAGAAGCTAGAGAGAGTGTTTCTCTATCCTTCTGGCCCACTGCCCTCTTATAAGGGCCAGCTGGGCCCTGATTGCATTGGCTACAGCTGTGTCTGCTTTCCCAATCAGCCCAGCTTTTCTC
>NW_020714274.1:0-1614 GCF_002925995.2 Terrapene triunguis | reverse complement strand
GAGAATCCATCCTCAACATACTGGATTCTGAAGACTATCCACCTTCAGGATCACCATCATTTTCTATAATTTCAGAGTTATCTGCCAATGATAGTGTTTCAGTCACATCATGTACGTCACATAGCCACAGTATATCACCTATAGCAAAAAAGAAAAAAACCTCCATCATCCAGAAACAACCATAGATAAATTTGTGATAAGAACCAGCAGATTACAAAAAGATGTAACTGATGAAAAAATTGCCCCATTTGTTTGTGCGACAAACTCTCCTTTCCGTATGACTGAGAACCCACACTTCATTAACATGGTTCAGTCATTAAGACCAGGATTCAGTCCACCCAACAGAGCAGATGTCACAAGCAAATTGCTGGATAAAGTGTATGAAAGAGAAATTGAGCAGTGTACAAAAGGTCTAGAGGATAAAATTATTAATCTGAGTCTTGATGGGTGGAGCAATGTCCACAGTGATCCTGTTGTATGTGCTTGTGTGACAAAAGAAGAAGGGAATTGTCTTCCTTACAGAAACAATTGATACATCAGGAAATCCACACACAGCAGAATACTTACAAGAAGTAGCAGTAAAAGCTATAACAAACTGTGAACAAAAATGAAACCTACATCTATCTACATCTATCTCTGAGTTGTGAAGAATATGTATTAAGGTTATAACAACCAACAAGAATGCACTTTTATGTAGAAATCCATGATTAAATCGAGTCTTCCTGACTAGTGACTTAAATCATGACTTAAATCAATTTGATTTAAATCAGATCCACCCTGCTTTGGATGTATTATCCTGTGGCATGTCCCCAAAAGACAAAGGATTCTGTTCAAAAAGGCAATGGGCAAACCAGGAAAACATGCCGTGCTTCTTTTTGCCAAGATGGTGCCTCGAAAGGTGGTGCAGGAATGGAAGGGTCAAGAGAACCACAAGCTATACAGTTTCATAGAGTTTAACGCCAGACGGGACCATCAGATCATCTAGTCTGGCCTCCTGTAAGATCACAGGCTATTAACTTTCACCTAGATACCCCTACATTAAGCCCAAATACTAGTTAGACCAAAGCATTTCAGCCCTGAGGAAACTTAACTGTGTACCACAGGAAAAGAACAGGAGAGACCAAGATGCCACCACTGTGTGAGGCCCCTAAAATGGCAGGAAACTGATTAGGTGAGATATGCCAGATGACCCCATCAACCCTATATCCCCACCTTGCCTCAGTGGCTACTGCCAGTCACCATCTAGCCTCCGCTCACTGGGGCAGACTGCAGTCTGTAAACCACTCATCATCGGCAAGGGGGGTTAGGACCTGCTGTCTTTGCCTATCTCTGGGCTGCCCCTCTGCAGCCCCAGTACCTTTTTGGCCTTTTTGCAAGGCCTGCAGCCTGGGGTTTTACTAGGTTGGAGCTCCCCAGCTCCCTCTGCCCTTCCCCAGCACTGCTCCACCTCAGGTACCCTTTTCAGCTCCTAGGTAGCCCGGTCCTTCTCTCTCAAGAAGCTAGAGAGAGTGTTTCTCTATCCTTCTGGCCCACTGCCCTCTTATAAGGGCCAGCTGGGCCCTGATTGCATTGGCTACAGCTGTGTCTGCTTTCCCAATCAGCCCAGCTTTTCTC
>NW_020714273.1:0-1778 GCF_002925995.2 Terrapene triunguis | reverse complement strand
GCCAAAACATGACAGTGAGGTACTGGAGATAGCAGAGGGTGTGGTATGGGGTGGTCTGGCATAGCCTTGAATTAGAGGACTGCCAGGAATAATACTCAGACAGCCAGTCCAGTGAGACTGGAAGGGGGAAACTGTAATGACCAGAAGGCCAAGCCACAAAGAGGAAGCAACTGAGTCCAGAGAGAGAGAGAGAGAGAGAGAGAGAGAGAGAGAGACACAGAGACTGACCACAAGGCGAGCAACCAAAGGAGGACGCACCAAATAGATCAAGAGCTAATCCCAAGATGTGCCACAAGGAGGCACCCTAGCAGTGAGCAGGAAACCCTGTGACAGTGCTATATTCTCTTTACACAGGGCAAATGGCATCAGATTGTGATCACTGGTACCTAGGAGATTGGTAATTTTTATCTCAGTGATTAACTATTCTTTGCCCATCAGAATGGACTCCAACAGTGAGCTATCACTGTCTATGTTAATAAATCATCGTCTATTATTCTTAGAAACTGCAAGGAAGTTTTATTACTGGCTACATAAAATATTGAACCAATGTCCCCCAGGTTAAAGTCATCCATGATAAAAAACGGTTACTAATCTTCTGTAACTGTTGTTCTTGGAGATGTGTTGTACATGTCCATGCTGATGTAGGAGTGTGCGCACCCTGAGCACAGTCACTGGAAAATTTCCCCCTAATTGTATCTGTTGGATTGGCTCTAGTGCCCTCTGGTGCTGCACGCTCATAGTGCCAGTATAAAGGACCCTGCCGACCCCAGCCCCCCTCAGTTCCTTCTTCCGACCAACTCTGATAAAAGGGGAGGAGGAGCGTGTCTTGGAATGGACATGTGCAACACATTTTGAAGAACAACAGGTACAGAAGTTTAGCAACCATTTTTCTTCTTCGAGTGTTTGTACATGTCCTTTCCGATGTAGGTGAATCCCAAGCAGTCGTATAGGAGGTGAGCTGAGAGTTCATGGACGTGCTGACTGCAAGTCCGCTTGGCCAAAGCTGGCATCGTCCTTGGCCTGTTGGGTGATGTGAACCAAGAACGTGTGCACCGATGAGCAAGTTGCTGCCCTGCAGATGTCCTGAATAGGCACCTGCACTAGGAAAGCAGCCAAGGAAGCTTATGATCTCATGGAATGAGTAGTTAGGTCAGTTGGAGGCAGAACTAACCTGACTGTAACCCGACCTGCCAGATCGTAGCACGTGCGAATGCAGGATGTGATCCAGGACAAAATTCTCTGAGCGGAGATAGGGAGGCCCTTCATCCTGTCAGCTACCGCTATGAACAGCTGAGTAGATTTACAGAACGGCTTGGTCCTTTCTATGTAGAACACTAGGGCCCAACTGACATCTAAAGAGTGGAGACATTGCTCCTCCCTATTTGCATGTGGTTTTGGGAAGAAAACTGGTAGGAAGATTGCTTAACTGCAATAGAACTGTGAAACCATCTTCAGGAAGAAAGCAGGGTGCAGATACAACTGCACCTTATCCTTAAAGAAAATCATATACGGGGGCTCTGAGGTGAGGGCTTGAATCTCCAAAATCTTTTTTGGCTGAAGTGATGGCCACTCAAAAGGCCACCTTCCAGGAAAGATGTGTTAATGAGGACGTGGCTAGCAGCTCGAACGGGGGACCCATAATTCTTGATAAGACAAGGTTTAGGTCCAGGGAGGAACTGGTTCTCTACCCTGGGGGGATAATCTCTAGGCCCTTTAGGAAATGGATCGACATCTCATAGGAGAAGATGGAGTGTTTGTTGACTGGGGAATGGAAGGCC
>NW_020714272.1:0-1778 GCF_002925995.2 Terrapene triunguis | reverse complement strand
GCCAAAACATGACAGTGAGGTACTGGAGATAGCAGAGGGTGTGGTATGGGGTGGTCTGGCATAGCCTTGAATTAGAGGACTGCCAGGAATAATACTCAGACAGCCAGTCCAGTGAGACTGGAAGGGGGAAACTGTAATGACCAGAAGGCCAAGCCACAAAGAGGAAGCAACTGAGTCCAGAGAGAGAGAGAGAGAGAGAGAGAGAGAGAGAGAGACACAGAGACTGACCACAAGGCGAGCAACCAAAGGAGGACGCACCAAATAGATCAAGAGCTAATCCCAAGATGTGCCACAAGGAGGCACCCTAGCAGTGAGCAGGAAACCCTGTGACAGTGCTATATTCTCTTTACACAGGGCAAATGGCATCAGATTGTGATCACTGGTACCTAGGAGATTGGTAATTTTTATCTCAGTGATTAACTATTCTTTGCCCATCAGAATGGACTCCAACAGTGAGCTATCACTGTCTATGTTAATAAATCATCGTCTATTATTCTTAGAAACTGCAAGGAAGTTTTATTACTGGCTACATAAAATATTGAACCAATGTCCCCCAGGTTAAAGTCATCCATGATAAAAAACGGTTACTAATCTTCTGTAACTGTTGTTCTTGGAGATGTGTTGTACATGTCCATGCTGATGTAGGAGTGTGCGCACCCTGAGCACAGTCACTGGAAAATTTCCCCCTAATTGTATCTGTTGGATTGGCTCTAGTGCCCTCTGGTGCTGCACGCTCATAGTGCCAGTATAAAGGACCCTGCCGACCCCAGCCCCCCTCAGTTCCTTCTTCCGACCAACTCTGATAAAAGGGGAGGAGGAGCGTGTCTTGGAATGGACATGTGCAACACATTTTGAAGAACAACAGGTACAGAAGTTTAGCAACCATTTTTCTTCTTCGAGTGTTTGTACATGTCCTTTCCGATGTAGGTGAATCCCAAGCAGTCGTATAGGAGGTGAGCTGAGAGTTCATGGACGTGCTGACTGCAAGTCCGCTTGGCCAAAGCTGGCATCGTCCTTGGCCTGTTGGGTGATGTGAACCAAGAACGTGTGCACCGATGAGCAAGTTGCTGCCCTGCAGATGTCCTGAATAGGCACCTGCACTAGGAAAGCAGCCAAGGAAGCTTATGATCTCATGGAATGAGTAGTTAGGTCAGTTGGAGGCAGAACTAACCTGACTGTAACCCGACCTGCCAGATCGTAGCACGTGCGAATGCAGGATGTGATCCAGGACAAAATTCTCTGAGCGGAGATAGGGAGGCCCTTCATCCTGTCAGCTACCGCTATGAACAGCTGAGTAGATTTACAGAACGGCTTGGTCCTTTCTATGTAGAACACTAGGGCCCAACTGACATCTAAAGAGTGGAGACATTGCTCCTCCCTATTTGCATGTGGTTTTGGGAAGAAAACTGGTAGGAAGATTGCTTAACTGCAATAGAACTGTGAAACCATCTTCAGGAAGAAAGCAGGGTGCAGATACAACTGCACCTTATCCTTAAAGAAAATCATATACGGGGGCTCTGAGGTGAGGGCTTGAATCTCCAAAATCTTTTTTGGCTGAAGTGATGGCCACTCAAAAGGCCACCTTCCAGGAAAGATGTGTTAATGAGGACGTGGCTAGCAGCTCGAACGGGGGACCCATAATTCTTGATAAGACAAGGTTTAGGTCCAGGGAGGAACTGGTTCTCTACCCTGGGGGGATAATCTCTAGGCCCTTTAGGAAATGGATCGACATCTCATAGGAGAAGATGGAGTGTTTGTTGACTGGGGAATGGAAGGCC
>NW_020714271.1:0-1741 GCF_002925995.2 Terrapene triunguis | reverse complement strand
TATGCAGAACTCCCACAGCTAAACTGCCTCCTGGCAAAGGGGGAAGTGCGCGCACAGCTGTAGTGCTGTCTGTAAGAACCAACACATCCTTGCCCATAATGTGAGGCAGGAATGCCTGACAGGCCAGCTGAACTGCCCTGAACTCTCTGACAATGTGGAGAGAGAGCTCTTCTGGAGACCAGAGGCCTTTGCGTCCTGAAGGGCCCCAAGTAGGCTCCCTAGTCCAGTTCCAACGCATCCAAGACCAGGGACATCGATGGCTGGGGCCGTGAAAAGGGAACTCCCGCACAAATAATACGCTGGTCTAGCCACCAATCCAGGGAAGCATAGTGAGAACCGAGTCTAAATGGTGACAGCTTGGCAAGTACACCATGACCAGCTATGCCTGAAGGGGTCTAGGTGCAGGCGCGCATGTTTCACCACATAAGTGCAAGAATCTATGTGGCCCAGGAGTCTTAGACAGCTCCGTGCTGTTGAAACTGGGTGGACCTTGAGGGACCTTACCAGGGCCATGATCGCCTCAAACTGGCCTCCTGGGAGAAAGGCTCTGGCCTGAGTGGAGTCGAGTACTGGTCTGATTAACTCTATCCTCTGTACTGGGACGAAGGTAGACTTCTGAATGTTTATTAGTAAGCTTAAGGCCTGGAAAATCAACTGGATGAGGTGGAAGTTGGACCCCACTTGAACCCTGGACTGGCCTCTAGACTCCCAGTTGTCAAGATATGGGAAGATCTGTACTCCCCATCTCCTCAGGAAGGCAACCACTACTGCCATACATTTGGTGAAGACCCATGGAGCAGCCGACAGGCCAAACGGAAGTACTGCAAACTGGTAGTGTGTATGGTTCAAGACAAATCTGAGGAACCGTCTGTGTCCTCAGAAAATCGATATGTGGAAATAGTCGTCCTTTAAATTGAGGGCAGTATATCAGTCCCCAGGATCCAGAGAGGGAATGATGGAAGTCAGGGACACTACGCAGAACTTTAAGTTCTTGAGGTAGTGCAGGTCTAGAATAGGCCCGAGACAACCTTGGGCTTTCAGAATTAGGAAGTAACGGGAGTAGAACCCCTCTCATCTCCAGATTTGTGAAATGTCTTCCATGGCTCCCACCTGAAGGAAAGACTCTGGATCGTCTAGCCAGTGGTGGCACTCTGCTCTCAGAGACCACTGAGTAGGAGCATAAGAGGGAACCCTGGGCTTGGGTCATGTCAGGGTAGGAGTGCCTCAGAGAGTAGCACAGGTGGCTCTGAGGGTGAGAGGAGAACTCCCCTTCCATCTCTGAAGAGAAAGAGTCCCGTGCTGTCTGCCCAAAGACGGTACATATGGTGCCGGAGTCAGCAGGGCCTCCCGGGTCACTGGTACCGGCTGTTGCAGTGCTGAGTTTGAGGTGTAGCCTGTCTCACTCTGTCCCAGTCCCCATGCCTGGCCATCTTCAGCACTGGGGAATGACCCCTCTCAGATGGCTGCGTCTTGTGCTTCTTCTTGGGCACCAGGAATGGGGAATGGTGCAGAGACTCTCACACAGTGAGAGGAGCACTTTGCACCAATGCCGAGGTACTCGCTGCCAAGTCAGAGAAACTCAGTTCCAAAGTGAGTCTTAGCGCTGCTTCCATAAGAATAACCTTCAGTCTTGCCTCTTGGTCCTTTTTTGTGTGAGATTTGAAGTTCTTGCAGATCTGGCAGCGATCTCTTATGTGAGTCTCTCCCAAGGCCTTGAGACAACTTGAGTCCAGGTCACTCA
>NW_020714270.1:0-2972 GCF_002925995.2 Terrapene triunguis | reverse complement strand
CCCGCTACAAGCCTGCAACTCCCACACATATATATGGAGAGTCAAATAATGATAAGACCACAAACCTTGAGTTTGTAGGTTTGCTAGCTGAGCTCCCCAACCCAGAAAAGAAGCATTCATAAACAGAATGAACGTGGGAAAGGGAGGGGCAAAGGAAACTCCGATATCCAGGAGATTGGTACTCGACTCAGCACCCTGATGTGCTCTTTAATTCACCACCAAGGGCTAGTCTACACTACCTGTCCGGATCGGCGGGTAGAAATCGATCTCTCGGGGATCGATTTATCACGTCTCATCTAGACGGATAAATCAATCCCCGAATCGACGCGCGTACTCCCACCTCATCAGGAGGAGTAAGCGCCGTCGACGGGGGAGCCGCGGCGGTCGATTTGCCGCCGTCCTCACAGCAGGGTAAGTCAAATAGGATACGTTGAATTCAGCTACGCTATTCGCATAGCTGAATTTGCGTATCTTAAATCGATCCCCCCCCCAGTGTAGACCTAGCCCAAGACAACTAAGGAACCTGGCAAAGGATGGTTATAAAAATGTTCATAGTCTTGAGAAGGAACATGATACCTTCTCTCGGTTCTCTTAGCTTTTGGAGCCAGAGAAGATGGTGTTTGCCACAAGGAGTTTGTATACTCTAGTGTGGCATCACTGATAGGTATAGCCATTCTAAAAGGCACTGCCAAACCCAGAATGTCCAAAAGTCTGTAAGAATTCTCCTGGACCTCTTCAACAGGAATATCAAGAGAGGTAGTTACTCTCTTTAAAAGACCTTGGTAAGTCAAGTAGTCATCTTGCACAGGCAAGGAATCCCAAGCAGCTACAGTTTCATCAGGCAATGAGGATGATGAGTGCAAAGGAAGTTGAGGTTGAGCCTCCTGCAGTGTAGTAGGTGGAGGTTCCAGAGCTTTACAGGCCTTTAGAGTTTTGCTTGGTACCGACGATAACCTCCTGGACCCCCTTATGTGAGCTAGCAAATCATCTGCTAGGATATCTGAAAGGCTGAAGAACCAAGGGAGGCATGCCCCATGGGTTCCAGTAGTGCCATGGGTAAAACATAGGACCCCAGCAACAACTTCTCCAAGGATCGCTGTCTCTGGAAATCTGTTGGGTACCAATAACAAAACTCCCTTCATGAAGGAGAAGGTAGTCATCTATCTCAGCATAAGAGTCTACCTCAGATTTCAAGGAAGACTCTGAGTTGCCCAATGACAGTGGTGCTGTGCCAGGTGGTGCCGAGATCTGAGGTCATCACTCTGGAAATACCAGTACTGGACTGCACTGGTCAAGGAAACACTAAACACTTGACACTTTAGCTCCCCACAATAGTGAAGGCTGATTATAAACCTAAACTAAGTCTGTAACCAGGGCCTGGGGAGCCGCCAGTACTGGCTAAGCTATCTCCTGTACCATCAGGAGTCTGCACTGAGAGGCAAAGTTGGTGTCATGCTGCTGCATAGGCTCCCGGTATTGTTGGTACAGAGGTATTTTCCTGGTGCTGATGATGTTACACGGAAATAGTTGGTACTGTAATGGAGTTTGATCTCAATACCCCAGGCACTGATGCCAGAGTTAATGACCCCTGATTCAAAAATATCAGTACTGGGGAAGATCTCTTTTCTGAGGATGCCCTACCCTGTCCTCCTGAGTGCTTACTGGTGGACGTTACTGGAGACCTCAAATATCTAGTGGAGATTAGTCTCAGGTCCTTGAATGATTCTGACTGCTTGTGCTTCTTTCTGGCACTGGGGAAGGAGACCAGAGACAACATTCTGAAGCAATGTCCACAACAGCACTCTTCACCAATGCCAAAGTACTCAGTGCGCCTCCCGAGTGGGAAGGTTCAGCAAGCAGATGCACGGTGGCTTCCATGAGGATATGGTGCAGTCTCACCTCTCTGTCCTCTTTTGTCCAGGGCCTGAAACCCTTGCAAGTCTGGCAGCAGTCTCTAATGTGACCCTCACTGAGGCACTTTAGGCAGGTGGAATCATGGTTACTCAATGGCATAGCTTTCTTTCTGCGGGCACAAAGCTTAAACCCAGGAGACTGAGGCAAATCCTAGTACGGGGCATCAGCACTCTATAGATAAGAGGGAATCAACACTTCAAAAAAATAACAAAGAAAACCTATATTAAACTGCTAATTAACCACTGACTATTTTACAGAAAAAGAAAATATATTCCCTGTAAGGGGAGAAACTTTCAGAAGCAAGACAAAGCACTCCAACTACCAATTAGAGGCAGTAAGAAGGAACTGAGAAGGATCTGGGGTGGCTCTGTTCTCTATACGATCATGAAGCAGCACAAGGCAGCAGAGGAAGCATGCACTGCCCCAATGGGTACTGCTAAGGAAAAAACTTACAACTGTGGTGCACTGGGTGAGCATATAGCCGAAGTGGAACATGCAATCACTGGAAGAACTTGCTATGCCTTTGTCAGCCTCTGTCAGATTGAAAAGCCCTTCTCCATCAGATATCTTTTCCAGTGTAACTATCTATACCCAGTGAAAAAGTCATCTCTCAACCAATTCTCTGATAAGGTCAATAAGTTGAGCCCTTTAAGCCTCATATTGTAAGGCTTGTTTGCCATGCCCTTGATCATTTTTGTGACCCTCCTTTGAACTCTCTCCCCTATTTCCATATCCTTCTTGAAATGGACATAGTTTTCCAGTAGTGGTCTTACCAATGTTCTGTACAGAGAACAGATCACTTCACCTCTTCTACCTGATACTCCCTTTATATAATCAAGGACTGCATTAGCTTTTTACCACAACTTTGCACTGAGAGCTCCTGTTCAGGTGATTATCTACAATGATCTCTAAATCCTTCTCTGAGTCACCTCTTTCCTAGACAAAGTCTCCCATCCTCTAAGTACAATCTGCATTCTTGGTTCCCAGATGTATTACCTTGCATTTGGCTGTATTAAAATGTATTTTGTTGGATTGTGACCATTTAACAAGGTGATTCA
>NW_020714269.1:0-2972 GCF_002925995.2 Terrapene triunguis | reverse complement strand
CCCGCTACAAGCCTGCAACTCCCACACATATATATGGAGAGTCAAATAATGATAAGACCACAAACCTTGAGTTTGTAGGTTTGCTAGCTGAGCTCCCCAACCCAGAAAAGAAGCATTCATAAACAGAATGAACGTGGGAAAGGGAGGGGCAAAGGAAACTCCGATATCCAGGAGATTGGTACTCGACTCAGCACCCTGATGTGCTCTTTAATTCACCACCAAGGGCTAGTCTACACTACCTGTCCGGATCGGCGGGTAGAAATCGATCTCTCGGGGATCGATTTATCACGTCTCATCTAGACGGATAAATCAATCCCCGAATCGACGCGCGTACTCCCACCTCATCAGGAGGAGTAAGCGCCGTCGACGGGGGAGCCGCGGCGGTCGATTTGCCGCCGTCCTCACAGCAGGGTAAGTCAAATAGGATACGTTGAATTCAGCTACGCTATTCGCATAGCTGAATTTGCGTATCTTAAATCGATCCCCCCCCCAGTGTAGACCTAGCCCAAGACAACTAAGGAACCTGGCAAAGGATGGTTATAAAAATGTTCATAGTCTTGAGAAGGAACATGATACCTTCTCTCGGTTCTCTTAGCTTTTGGAGCCAGAGAAGATGGTGTTTGCCACAAGGAGTTTGTATACTCTAGTGTGGCATCACTGATAGGTATAGCCATTCTAAAAGGCACTGCCAAACCCAGAATGTCCAAAAGTCTGTAAGAATTCTCCTGGACCTCTTCAACAGGAATATCAAGAGAGGTAGTTACTCTCTTTAAAAGACCTTGGTAAGTCAAGTAGTCATCTTGCACAGGCAAGGAATCCCAAGCAGCTACAGTTTCATCAGGCAATGAGGATGATGAGTGCAAAGGAAGTTGAGGTTGAGCCTCCTGCAGTGTAGTAGGTGGAGGTTCCAGAGCTTTACAGGCCTTTAGAGTTTTGCTTGGTACCGACGATAACCTCCTGGACCCCCTTATGTGAGCTAGCAAATCATCTGCTAGGATATCTGAAAGGCTGAAGAACCAAGGGAGGCATGCCCCATGGGTTCCAGTAGTGCCATGGGTAAAACATAGGACCCCAGCAACAACTTCTCCAAGGATCGCTGTCTCTGGAAATCTGTTGGGTACCAATAACAAAACTCCCTTCATGAAGGAGAAGGTAGTCATCTATCTCAGCATAAGAGTCTACCTCAGATTTCAAGGAAGACTCTGAGTTGCCCAATGACAGTGGTGCTGTGCCAGGTGGTGCCGAGATCTGAGGTCATCACTCTGGAAATACCAGTACTGGACTGCACTGGTCAAGGAAACACTAAACACTTGACACTTTAGCTCCCCACAATAGTGAAGGCTGATTATAAACCTAAACTAAGTCTGTAACCAGGGCCTGGGGAGCCGCCAGTACTGGCTAAGCTATCTCCTGTACCATCAGGAGTCTGCACTGAGAGGCAAAGTTGGTGTCATGCTGCTGCATAGGCTCCCGGTATTGTTGGTACAGAGGTATTTTCCTGGTGCTGATGATGTTACACGGAAATAGTTGGTACTGTAATGGAGTTTGATCTCAATACCCCAGGCACTGATGCCAGAGTTAATGACCCCTGATTCAAAAATATCAGTACTGGGGAAGATCTCTTTTCTGAGGATGCCCTACCCTGTCCTCCTGAGTGCTTACTGGTGGACGTTACTGGAGACCTCAAATATCTAGTGGAGATTAGTCTCAGGTCCTTGAATGATTCTGACTGCTTGTGCTTCTTTCTGGCACTGGGGAAGGAGACCAGAGACAACATTCTGAAGCAATGTCCACAACAGCACTCTTCACCAATGCCAAAGTACTCAGTGCGCCTCCCGAGTGGGAAGGTTCAGCAAGCAGATGCACGGTGGCTTCCATGAGGATATGGTGCAGTCTCACCTCTCTGTCCTCTTTTGTCCAGGGCCTGAAACCCTTGCAAGTCTGGCAGCAGTCTCTAATGTGACCCTCACTGAGGCACTTTAGGCAGGTGGAATCATGGTTACTCAATGGCATAGCTTTCTTTCTGCGGGCACAAAGCTTAAACCCAGGAGACTGAGGCAAATCCTAGTACGGGGCATCAGCACTCTATAGATAAGAGGGAATCAACACTTCAAAAAAATAACAAAGAAAACCTATATTAAACTGCTAACTAACCACTGACTATTTTACAGAAAAAGAAAATATATTCCCTGTAAGGGGAGAAACTTTCAGAAGCAAGACAAAGCACTCCAACTTCCAATTAGAGGCAGTAAGAAGGAACCGAGAAGGATCTGGAGTGGCTCTGTCCTCTATACGATCATGAAGCAGCACAAGGCAGCAGAAGGAGCATGCACTGCCCCAATGGGTACTGCTAAGGAAAAAACTTCCAACTGTGGTGCACTGGGTGAGCATATAGCCGAAGTGGAACATGCAATCACTGGAAGAACTTGCTATGCCTTTTTCAGCCTCTGTCAGATTGAAAAGCCCTTCTCCATCAGATATCTTTTCCAGTGTAACTATCTATACCCAGTGAAAAAGTCATCTCTCAACCAATTCTCTGATAAGGTCAATAAGTTGAGCCCTTTAAGCCTCATATTGTAAGGCTTGTTTGCCATGCCCTTGATCATTTTTGTGACCCTCCTTTGAACTCTCTCCCCTATTTCCATATCCTTCTTGAAATGGACATAGTTTTCCAGTAGTGGTCTTACCAATGTTCTGTACAGAGAACAGATCACTTCACCTCTTCTACCTGATACTCCCTTTATATAATCAAGGACTGCATTAGCTTTTTACCACAACTTTGCACTGAGAGCTCCTGTTCAGGTGATTATCTACAATGATCTCTAAATCCTTCTCTGAGTCACCTCTTTCCTAGACAAAGTCTCCCATCCTCTAAGTACAATCTGCATTCTTGGTTCCCAGATGTATTACCTTGCATTTGGCTGTATTAAAATGTATTTTGTTGGATTGTGACCATTTAACAAGGTGATTCA
>NW_020714268.1:0-1741 GCF_002925995.2 Terrapene triunguis | reverse complement strand
TATGCAGAACTCCCACAGCTAAACTGCCTCCTGGCAAAGGGGGAAGTGCGCGCACAGCTGTAGTGCTGTCTGTAAGAACCAACACATCCTTGCCCATAATGTGAGGCAGGAATGCCTGACAGGCCAGCTGAACTGCCCTGAACTCTCTGACAATGTGGAGAGAGAGCTCTTCTGGAGACCAGAGGCCTTTGCGTCCTGAAGGGCCCCAAGTAGGCTCCCTAGTCCAGTTCCAACGCATCCAAGACCAGGGACATCGATGGCTGGGGCCGTGAAAAGGGAACTCCCGCACAAATAATACGCTGGTCTAGCCACCAATCCAGGGAAGCATAGTGAGAACCGAGTCTAAATGGTGACAGCTTGGCAAGTACACCATGACCAGCTATGCCTGAAGGGGTCTAGGTGCAGGCGCGCATGTTTCACCACATAAGTGCAAGAATCTATGTGGCCCAGGAGTCTTAGACAGCTCCGTGCTGTTGAAACTGGGTGGACCTTGAGGGACCTTACCAGGGCCATGATCGCCTCAAACTGGCCTCCTGGGAGAAAGGCTCTGGCCTGAGTGGAGTCGAGTACTGGTCTGATTAACTCTATCCTCTGTACTGGGACGAAGGTAGACTTCTGAATGTTTATTAGTAAGCTTAAGGCCTGGAAAATCAACTGGATGAGGTGGAAGTTGGACCCCACTTGAACCCTGGACTGGCCTCTAGACTCCCAGTTGTCAAGATATGGGAAGATCTGTACTCCCCATCTCCTCAGGAAGGCAACCACTACTGCCATACATTTGGTGAAGACCCATGGAGCAGCCGACAGGCCAAACGGAAGTACTGCAAACTGGTAGTGTGTATGGTTCAAGACAAATCTGAGGAACCGTCTGTGTCCTCAGAAAATCGATATGTGGAAATAGTCGTCCTTTAAATTGAGGGCAGTATATCAGTCCCCAGGATCCAGAGAGGGAATGATGGAAGTCAGGGACACTACGCAGAACTTTAAGTTCTTGAGGTAGTGCAGGTCTAGAATAGGCCCGAGACAACCTTGGGCTTTCAGAATTAGGAAGTAACGGGAGTAGAACCCCTCTCATCTCCAGATTTGTGAAATCTCTTCCATGGCTCCCACCTGAAGGAGAGACTCTGGATTGTCTAGCCAGTGGTGGCACTCTGCTCTCAGAGACCACTGAGTAGGAGCGTAAGAGGGAACCCTGGGCTTGGGTCATGTCAGGGTAGGAGTGCCTCAGAGAGTAGCACAGGTGGCTCTGAGGGTGAGAGGAGAACTCCCCTTCCATCTCTGAAGAGAAAGAGTCCCGTGCTGTCTGCCCAAAGACGGTACATATGGTGCCGGAGTCAGCAGGGCCTCCCGGGTCACTGGTACCGGCTGTTGCAGTGCTGAGTTTGAGGTGTAGCCTG
Source organism: Terrapene triunguis (assembly GCF_002925995.2). Taxonomy (NCBI): domain Eukaryota; kingdom Metazoa; phylum Chordata; order Testudines; family Emydidae; genus Terrapene; species Terrapene triunguis. Next base: position 344 of record NW_020714268.1, on the reverse strand, counting down.
TCTCACTCTGTCCCAGTCCCCATGCCTGGCCATCTTCAGCACTGGGGAATGACCCCTCTCAGATGGCTGCGTCTTGTGCTTCTTCTTGGGCACCAGGAATGGGGAATGGTGCAGAGACTCTCACACAGTGAGAGGAGCACTTTGCACCAATGCCGAGGTACTCGCTGCCAAGTCAGAGAAACTCAGTTCCAAAGTGAGTCTTAGCGCTGCTTCCATAAGAATAACCTTCAGTCTTGCCTCTTGGTCCTTTTTTGTGTGAGATTTGAAGTTCTTGCAGATCTGGCAGCGATCTCTTACGTGAGTCTCTCCCAAGGCCTTGAGACAACTTGAGTCCAGGTCACTCA
>NW_020714267.1:0-2628 GCF_002925995.2 Terrapene triunguis | reverse complement strand
CATGTGCTCATTTGGACTCATGTGATTAAGTGTGTCAGAGTGAGAAATCTGTCCTCTGGTAGGTAGGCTCTGGATGTCATGGCATCAGAGTAGCCCCTATAAACTCTATCCACTATAGAGGTAAGAGGGAGGATTTTGCAGTATTGAGCTGAAGGCTGAGAGTGTAAAATAGCCTTCTTTACCACTGATTGAACTTCTACGTAGGGATACCCTTTTAGAAGCCAATCATTGAGATGGGGAAGACAATTACTCCCCATTGGTGAAGCTGTGCAACAACTACCACCATAATTTTTGCAAACACACTAGGGGTGGTATACTCTGAAAGAGAGGACTCAATACCGATTGCTGTCCTAACATATGACAAAGCAAGGGGATCTCTTGTGAGAGGGACGTATCATGACATGAAAGTATGCACCTTGAAGGAGAGGGTCATAAAATAGTCTCCCAGATCCAGGGATTGAATAATACTTGTGAGTGCTACCATCTTAAATTTCTGTTCTTTGACAAAGGTATTCAGCATCATGAGAACTAGAATTGGCCTTCCCCCCACCCTCCTTTTTGGGAAACAGAAAATACTTACAGTAAAATCTGCTTCCTCTGTACTCAGTGGGAACTGGTTCCATGGCTCTCAAGTGGAGGAGGGGGAGAACTCTTGCCTCAGGAGAGGCTCAAAAGATGGGGCCCTCAAAAGGGATGGGGAAGGAGGGTGAGGGAGATATGAAGTGAAAAGATGATGGATTAGCCCAAGGTCATATCCTCCAAGACCCATCTCTGTTGGTGGTAATCTGCTCCCATGAGCTGTGGAAATGAGAGAAGATCCCCAAAAGGTATGAGGATGGAGGGGTGCAGGGTGGTACAACATTAGATCCAGATTGTAGGGGTGTGGTCCTGGTCTGAGGCATCAAAACAAATGGTTTGCAGATGATGGCTGCTGTGTTGATCAAGGTGGAGTGGTTGAGAACTTTCCCCTCTGCATTCTGGGTTTCTTTTTAGGTGGCTCAACACCGCATGGTAGGTAGGAAACTGGGATGGGTGGGATCTCTGAGCTGTCTGAGACTAAATCTCCTCCTATTTGCAGGTATATATATGCTCAAGGAGTACTGGTTCAACCTAGAGTCCTTCAGCAAATGCAAGGTATCATTGGTGGATTCATTGTATAATTTAAGGCCATCAAGAGTAGGTCTTCTGCAGTGTTCTAGACTTCACATGGAAATCCTGAGGATTCTACCCATGAGGCTCTATGCATGACTACAGCTGTGGAGATGGAAGGGTCTGCTGTGTCAGTGGCATTGAGAGAAGCTTGCAAAGTTGTCCTTGCAACAAGCTGTCCCTCTATGATGAAGGCATGAAATTGTTTCTTCTGCCCTCGTGAGAGGTGTGCAATAAAGGAATTAAATTTTGAATAGTTAATGTGATTATATTTTGCCAGAATTGCCTGGTAATTAGCAATTCTGAATGCAAGGTGGCAGATGAGTAACTTATGATCAAAAAGATCCAGGGCCGTCCTTAGACATAAGCAGCATATGCGGCTGCGTAGGACACCTGAAAATTTGGGGCATCATTCCCCTCGCTGGCCGTGGCTGGAATCCTCTCTTCTCTGGCCCCTCCTCCGAGCTAGGCCAGCATGCTTCTACCCAACCCCAACCCTGCCCCCTCCCTCACTCCTCAGTCAGCCGGCTGAGGGCTCCAGCTTCCGGCTCTGCCACCCCAGCCCCAGGGAGCCCAGAGCAACGCGGCTGGTCACTGGCAGCTTGGTGGCCAGGCCTGCTGCTGCCCGGAGCAGAGTCCCTCCCTGGACCCTGCTGGGCTGTGCCACTCGGGCTCAGGCGGGGGCCGGGCCAGGGCCAGGACAGGAGGAGCAAAACTTCCACGTGAGTCAGCTGAGCGGGGTGGGGGGAGCAGGGCCGGGCGGGGGGGGCAACTTAAAGTGACAGTGCGTTCAATGTCTCTCACACTTCCCTAACACACACACACACACACACACACACACAGACTGGCTCTCACACCCACATACACTCTGCCTCTCACGAGTCACAGTCCCCCAATACAGATTGTCACACACACACACACAGAGTCTCATACTCCCCAAGACACACTCTGTCACACAGTCCCCCAACACACAGTCACACACACAGACACACAGGCTTTCTCTCAGTCTCTCTCACACACACACGGATTCTCTCTCTCTCTCTCTCTCTCTCACACACACACACAGTCATGCGCGCACGCACACACACAGTCATGCGCGCACACACACACGTGCATTACTGTTGTTATTACTACTTGCTACTTCCTGTCAAAATGTTTGAGGTAAGCCAGGAGTGGCTAAGGGCTGCAGGAGGGCCGTGGGCTTTGGCAAGGTGCAGCCCCCATGTGACAGCGCAAAGCTTGCCTTCAGCCACTGCCACAGTGTCTGCTGTATACAAAGCTTGGTGTGTGTCAGCAATGGCAGGGGGAGTTCTGGGCGTCCATGGGCGGGGATGGTGGCTGTGCCCCCTCAACACACTGGGGTCAGCGGCGTCGGCTGGGGACCGCCTTCAGTGGAGCATAGAGGCACCAGTTTAATAATACTGCATAGGGTCCCATAAATCCTAAGGACGGCCCTGAAGAGATCTATATGCTTTTGGT
>NW_020714266.1:0-2628 GCF_002925995.2 Terrapene triunguis | reverse complement strand
CATGTGCTCATTTGGACTCATGTGATTAAGTGTGTCAGAGTGAGAAATCTGTCCTCTGGTAGGTAGGCTCTGGATGTCATGGCATCAGAGTAGCCCCTATAAACTCTATCCACTATAGAGGTAAGAGGGAGGATTTTGCAGTATTGAGCTGAAGGCTGAGAGTGTAAAATAGCCTTCTTTACCACTGATTGAACTTCTACGTAGGGATACCCTTTTAGAAGCCAATCATTGAGATGGGGAAGACAATTACTCCCCATTGGTGAAGCTGTGCAACAACTACCACCATAATTTTTGCAAACACACTAGGGGTGGTATACTCTGAAAGAGAGGACTCAATACCGATTGCTGTCCTAACATATGACAAAGCAAGGGGATCTCTTGTGAGAGGGACGTATCATGACATGAAAGTATGCACCTTGAAGGAGAGGGTCATAAAATAGTCTCCCAGATCCAGGGATTGAATAATACTTGTGAGTGCTACCATCTTAAATTTCTGTTCTTTGACAAAGGTATTCAGCATCATGAGAACTAGAATTGGCCTTCCCCCCACCCTCCTTTTTGGGAAACAGAAAATACTTACAGTAAAATCTGCTTCCTCTGTACTCAGTGGGAACTGGTTCCATGGCTCTCAAGTGGAGGAGGGGGAGAACTCTTGCCTCAGGAGAGGCTCAAAAGATGGGGCCCTCAAAAGGGATGGGGAAGGAGGGTGAGGGAGATATGGAGTGAAAAGATGATGGAGTAGCCCAAGGTCATATCCTCCAAGACCCATCTCTGTTGGTGGTAATCTGCTCCCATGAGCTGTGGAAATGAGAGAAGATCCCCAAAAGGTATGAGGATGGAGGGGAGCAGGGTGGTACAACATTAGATCCAGATTGTAGGGGTGTGGTCCTGGTCTGAGGCATCAAAACAAACGGTTTGCAGATGATGGCTGCTGTGTTGATCAAGGTGGAGTGGTTGAGAACTTTCCCCTCTGCATTCTGGGTTTCTTTTTAGGTGGCTCAACACCGCATGGTAGGTAGGAAACTGGGATGGGTGGGATCTCTGAGCTGTCTGAGACTAAATCTCCTCCTATTTGCAGGTATATATATGCTCAAGGAGTACTGGTTCAACCTAGAGTCCTTCAGCAAATGCAAGGTATCATTGGTGGATTCATTGTATAATTTAAGGCCATCAAGAGTAGGTCTTCTGCAGTGTTCTAGACTTCACATGGAAATCCTGAGGATTCTACCCATGAGGCTCTATGCATGACTACAGCTGTGGAGATGGAAGGGTCTGCTGTGTCAGTGGCATTGAGAGAAGCTTGCAAAGTTGTCCTTGCAACAAGCTGTCCCTCTATGATGAAGGCATGAAATTGTTTCTTCTGCCCTCGTGAGAGGTGTGCAATAAAGGAATTAAATTTTGAATAGTTAATGTGATTATATTTTGCCAGAATTGCCTGGTAATTAGCAATTCTGAATGCAAGGTGGCAGATGAGTAACTTATGATCAAAAAGATCCAGGGCCGTCCTTAGACATAAGCAGCATATGCGGCTGCGTAGGACACCTGAAAATTTGGGGCATCATTCCCCTCGCTGGCCGTGGCTGGAATCCTCTCTTCTCTGGCCCCTCCTCCGAGCTAGGCCAGCATGCTTCTACCCAACCCCAACCCTGCCCCCTCCCTCACTCCTCAGTCAGCCGGCTGAGGGCTCCAGCTTCCGGCTCTGCCACCCCAGCCCCAGGGAGCCCAGAGCAACGCGGCTGGTCACTGGCAGCTTGGTGGCCAGGCCTGCTGCTGCCCGGAGCAGAGTCCCTCCCTGGACCCTGCTGGGCTGTGCCACTCGGGCTCAGGCGGGGGCCGGGCCAGGGCCAGGACAGGAGGAGCAAAACTTCCACGTGAGTCAGCTGAGCGGGGTGGGGGGAGCAGGGCCGGGCGGGGGGGGCAACTTAAAGTGACAGTGCGTTCAATGTCTCTCACACTTCCCTAACACACACACACACACACACACACACACAGACTGGCTCTCACACCCACATACACTCTGCCTCTCACGAGTCACAGTCCCCCAATACAGATTGTCACACACACACACACAGAGTCTCATACTCCCCAAGACACACTCTGTCACACAGTCCCCCAACACACAGTCACACACACAGACACACAGGCTTTCTCTCAGTCTCTCTCACACACACACGGATTCTCTCTCTCTCTCTCTCTCTCTCACACACACACACAGTCATGCGCGCACGCACACACACAGTCATGCGCGCACACACACACGTGCATTACTGTTGTTATTACTACTTGCTACTTCCTGTCAAAATGTTTGAGGTAAGCCAGGAGTGGCTAAGGGCTGCAGGAGGGCCGTGGGCTTTGGCAAGGTGCAGCCCCCATGTGACAGCGCAAAGCTTGCCTTCAGCCACTGCCACAGTGTCTGCTGTATACAAAGCTTGGTGTGTGTCAGCAATGGCAGGGGGAGTTCTGGGCGTCCATGGGCGGGGATGGTGGCTGTGCCCCCTCAACACACTGGGGTCAGCGGCGTCGGCTGGGGATCGCCTTCAGTGGAGCATAGAGGCACCAGTTTAATAATACTGCATAGGGTCCCATAAATCCTAAGGACGGCCCTGAAGAGATCTATATGCTTTTGGT
>NW_020714265.1:0-2105 GCF_002925995.2 Terrapene triunguis | reverse complement strand
GGCATGGCACATTAGCAGCAGCGTAACAGGAGAAGATGCAGCCAGAAACCAACTTAGAAAGTCCCTGGGTGGCCAATGGAACCCTTTAACTCTGTCTGCAATAGACACAAATAGCCTGGGAGAAATTAAAAAAAGGTTTAGTCCTGTCCAAATAATATATTAGTAATCTCCTAATGTGTAAAGTCTATAGGACAGTACCCTCCCTAGTCTGATGAAGTTTAGGATGGAAAACCAGCAGATGAATAGCTTGATTGATATGAAAGTCCAAGATTAATTTGAGTAAGAACTGTGGGTGTGGTTGGAGGCATCTCTTGTTCTTGAAGAAGACAGCGTAAAGGGGATCAGCCATCAAAGCCCCTCATTCACCAATCTTTGAAGTAATTGCCACTATAAAGGTGGTTTTCATGGCCAGGTTTAAATAGGTACAGGTAACTAGTTGAAGGGAGGTTTCCATCAGAAAATTAAGAACTAAGGTCAAGTCTGGAATTGGGGTGGGCTCTGACATTCAGAAAGAGTCTGGATAATACTTTGATGAAACTGGAAGTTGCAAGGTGTGCAAATACCAAGAAACTTTACACAAGAGAATTAAATGTTGTGATGGCTTCTAGGTGAACTTTAATGGAGCTCAAAGACAGACTTCCTTGTTTTAGAGAGTAAAGATATTGTAGAATGTCCGAGATACGAGACTCAATGGGAGATAGGTGGTGGTGAGTGCACCTGTGGTAAAATCTTTTCCATTTCTGAAGGTAAGTTTTCCTGGTGGATTCCTTTCTACTGTTCAACATGACATCTTGAACCTCTCTGGCACAGAAAAGTTCTAATCCCAAGAGCCATCTAGGTACCAAGCCCTGAGTCATAGAGCGTTCAGGCTGGAGTGACAAACATTCTCCAAATCCTGAGTGAGAAGACTGGGCCTCAGCAGGAGATTGATGGCTGGCTGGCAGAAGAGGCAAAGTAGGTGAGGAAACCACATCTGTCTGTGCCAGATTGGTACAATCAAGATTACTATGGCTTTGTCCTGTCTGATGTTATTTAGAACCATGGGGATTAGCGGCATTAGAGGGAAGTAGTACAGGAGACTTCTTGACCAAGAAAAAGAGAAAGGCATCCCCAACCTCCCTTCAAACAGAACTTCACACATTTCCAGTTGACAGTGGTGGCAAAAAGGTCTATGTTTGGAAAACCCTGGTAAGAAATATCTGTTTGAGTACCTATCTGTCGAGTTCCCACTCGTGATCTTGAGTGAAATGTCTGCTGAAGTTGTCAGCTATGGTGCATCAGAGGCCGGGCAAATAATCTACTGAGACTAGGACTAAGTGGACTATGCACCAGTTCCATAATCTGATTGCTTCTGAGCAAAGGAACAGGATCTCACTCCACCATGCTGATTTATGTAAAACATTCTGGCCCTGTTGTTTGTCATTATGCAGTCAGACTGACCTATTATCATGGGGAGTAAGTAGCAGCAAGTGTATCTCACAGCACTGAGCCCCAGAATGCTGATATGTAAGGGTACATCTACACTACAGGGGGGAGTTGATTTAAGATACGCAAATTCAGCTACGTGAATAGCGTAGTTGAATTCGACGTATCACAGTCGACTTACCCCGTTGTGAGGACGGCGGCAAAATCGACTTCTGCGGCTTTTTGTCGGCGGCGCTTACTACCACCTCCGCTGGTGGAGTTAGAGCGCCGATTCGGGGATCGATTGTCGCGTCCCGATGGGACGCGATAAATCGATCCCTGAGAGGTCGATTTCTACCCGCCGATTCAGGCGGGTAGTATAGACCAGACCTAAGGCAGACTCCTGGGCAGACCATTTGCCCTGGATAGTTTGGTCCCATAAATGATCTCCCCATGCTAGGAGAGATACATCTGAAACTGTGGTGACAGTGGGAGGGGGATGGTGGAAGGAAAGTCCAGAACACACGTTGTCCAGATTCTTCCATCAGTTGAAGGATATTAGCACACAGCTGGGAATAGAGAGTAATTTGTTCAGACTGTCTGTTGAGGGTATAAACTGTCCTGAGCAAGGCCTGCAAACAGAGTAGATGTAAGCAAGTGCATGCCATGACAAAGGTACATGCTGCCATGTGCCCACGGAG
>NW_020714264.1:0-2105 GCF_002925995.2 Terrapene triunguis | reverse complement strand
GGCATGGCACATTAGCAGCAGCGTAACAGGAGAAGATGCAGCCAGAAACCAACTTAGAAAGTCCCTGGGTGGCCAATGGAACCCTTTAACTCTGTCTGCAATAGACACAAATAGCCTGGGAGAAATTAAAAAAAGGTTTAGTCCTGTCCAAATAATATATTAGTAATCTCCTAATGTGTAAAGTCTATAGGACAGTACCCTCCCTAGTCTGATGAGGTTTAGGATGGAAAACCAGCAGATGAATAGCTTGATTGATATGAAAGTCCAAGATTAATTTGAGTAAGAACTGTGGGTGTGGTTGGAGGCATCTCTTGTTCTTGAAGAAGACAGCGTAAAGGGGATCAGCCATCAAAGCCCCTCATTCACCAATCTTTGAAGTAATTGCCACTATAAAGGTGGTTTTCATGGCCAGGTTTAAATAGGTACAGGTAACTAGTTGAAGGGAGGTTTCCATCAGAAAATTAAGAACTAAGGTCAAGTCTGGAATTGGGGTGGGCTCTGACATTCAGAAAGAGTCTGGATAATACTTTGATGAAACTGGAAGTTGCAAGGTGTGCAAATACCAAGAAACTTTACACAAGAGAATTAAATGTTGTGATGGCTTCTAGGTGAACTTTAATGGAGCTCAAAGACAGACTTCCTTGTTTTAGAGAGTAAAGATATTGTAGAATGTCCGAGATACGAGACTCAATGGGAGATAGGTGGTGGTGAGTGCACCTGTGGTAAAATCTTTTCCATTTCTGAAGGTAAGTTTTCCTGGTGGATTCCTTTCTACTGTTCAACATGACATCTTGAACCTCTCTGGCACAGAAAAGTTCTAATCCCAAGAGCCATCTAGGTACCAAGCCCTGAGTCATAGAGCGTTCAGGCTGGAGTGACAAACATTCTCCAAATCCTGAGTGAGAAGACTGGGCCTCAGCAGGAGATTGATGGCTGGCTGGCAGAAGAGGCAAAGTAGGTGAGGAAACCACATCTGTCTGTGCCAGATTGGTACAATCAAGATTACTATGGCTTTGTCCTGTCTGATGTTATTTAGAACCATGGGGATTAGCGGCATTAGAGGGAAGTAGTACAGGAGACTTCTTGACCAAGAAAAAGAGAAAGGCATCCCCAACCTCCCTTCAAACAGAACTTCACACATTTCCAGTTGACAGTGGTGGCAAAAAGGTCTATGTTTGGAAAACCCTGGTAAGAAATATCTGTTTGAGTACCTATCTGTCGAGTTCCCACTCGTGATCTTGAGTGAAATGTCTGCTGAAGTTGTCAGCTATGGTGCATCAGAGGCCGGGCAAATAATCTACTGAGACTAGGACTAAGTGGACTATGCACCAGTTCCATAATCTGATTGCTTCTGAGCAAAGGAACAGGATCTCACTCCACCATGCTGATTTATGTAAAACATTCTGGCCCTGTTGTTTGTCATTATGCAGTCAGACTGACCTATTATCATGGGGAGTAAGTAGCAGCAAGTGTATCTCACAGCACTGAGCCCCAGAATGCTGATATGTAAGGGTACATCTACACTACAGGGGGGAGTTGATTTAAGATACGCAAATTCAGCTACGTGAATAGCGTAGTTGAATTCGACGTATCACAGTCGACTTACCCCGTTGTGAGGACGGCGGCAAAATCGACTTCTGCGGCTTTTTGTCGGCGGCGCTTACTACCACCTCCGCTGGTGGAGTTAGAGCGCCGATTCGGGGATCGATTGTCGCGTCCCGATGGGACGCGATAAATCGATCCCTGAGAGGTCGATTTCTACCCGCCGATTCAGGCGGGTAGTATAGACCAGACCTAAGGCAGACTCCTGGGCAGACCATTTGCCCTGGATAGTTTGGTCCCATAAATGATCTCCCCATGCTAGGAGAGATACATCTGAAACTGTGGTGACAGTGGGAGGGGGATGGTGGAAGGAAAGTCCAGAACACACGTTGTCCAGATTCTTCCATCAGTTGAAGGATATTAGCACACAGCTGGGAATAGAGAGTAATTTGTTCAGACTGTCTGTTGAGGGTATAAACTGTCCTGAGCAAGGCCTGCAAACAGAGTAGATGTAAGCAAGTGCATGCCATGACAAAGGTACATGCTGCCATGTGCCCACGGAG
>NW_020714263.1:3133-3512 GCF_002925995.2 Terrapene triunguis | reverse complement strand
GTATGCCAGACTGGACTGGCTTCTCCGGCGGTGATTTAAAGGGCCCGGGGCTCCGCTGCTGCGGGGAGCCCTGGGCCCTTTAAAGCACCGCCTGAGCCCTGCTGCCAGAGCGGCTATAGCCCCGGGCCCTTTAATTCGCCCCTGAACCCCAGGGCTCCCAGCTGCCTCTGCAGCTGGTAGCTCCAGGGTGATTTAAAGGCCCTGGGGCGCCCAGCCACAGCCAGAGCCCTAGGGCCTTTAAATCTTGAAAGGCCCCGCCTCTTCCGGTTGAGGCCCCGCCTCTTCTGGTTGAGGCCATGCCCGCTCAGGACTCTGGCATACTGGTAAGTCCTTTCAAGTCCCCCTGCACCCCAGTTGCATATGGTAAGTCCCCCCCCGC
>NW_020714263.1:0-3033 GCF_002925995.2 Terrapene triunguis | reverse complement strand
TGCATATGGTCACCCCCCCCCTTCACCCGACCCCCCCCCCCCACCCCCCCCGGGCCCCCCCGCCCCCCCCCCCCCCCTTCTGCCCCAGCTCCACCGCTGCCCTGTCTCTTTCTGGCTTCCACCCCCTTCCCCAAGTGACACCGGGAGCTAGTGGGGTGGGCTGGAATTGCTGCTGCCGCCTGAGTGCAGGCTCGACCCCCCACTGCTGGCACCTGGCCTCCTGCTAACCCCCCATGCCAGCCTGGCCCCCGCAACCTAACCCCACTCCCCCTGGGCCAACCTAGTGCCCCCTGCACGACATGCACACAGAGCCGTCCCTAGGGTACAGCGATTTGGGGTGGCTGCTGCAAGGCCCCCAAAGTGTGGGGCCCAGGGTGGCTGCCCCAATTCGCCATACCCTAGGGACAGCTCTGCCACCTCCCCTCCCTGTAGCCAGCATAGGGGGCATAGCTAGAGAAAAAGGGCAGTGGCCAGCAATTCACTGTCCACCACCAATCCCCAGCTGTTATTTCAGCCCCTTACATTGGAAGCTGAGGTAAGTTACAATCAGACTCTGGCCTTCTCTAATTTATACCTGGGACCAGTCTGAAACACAGTGAGTCATGGTTCGGGGGGTGCAAACATGAGCTTCATGGCTCCTTTGCATCCTCCTGCCCTTCAACTTAAGATGTTTGCTCCTCAGCCAGCAGGGCGACCAGACAGCAAGTGTGAAAAATTGGGAGGGGGATGGGGGGCAATAGGAGCCTATATGAGAAAAAGACCCCAAAATCAGGACTTTCCCTATAAAATCGGGAGATCTGGTCACCCTATCAGCCATAGTTTAGGATCTGGCTTTAGTGTTCACTCACCTGTGTAGAAGGTTCATATATTTAGATGTTTTAAGAATTAGGATATAAAAACCTAAAATATGACATTTTCCAGCACTCCAAACAACCCTACTGTTGCATGTCTGTACATAAATGCAAGGGAGAGATGCAGCAGAAAAAGGAGGATGCAGGCTAATTTGTGGGAAGGAAGACATTATTGTCAAAGAAATAAATGATGTGTTAAGTTCAGCTGCCATTGCACAAACATGAACAAGCTGTAAGACAGTTATAAGTTCTTCCAATAATGGTTTGAATAGCAATTATGAAATGGCCAAAATATATGTATATTTATAGACAGGGTATATATTTTTTCTTATACTGTTCATTGATCAAAGGAGGGAGAGAGAGAGAAATATTTTAGAACTACACTGTCATTGATCATTCTGTTTCATTTTCTGAAAATCTCTCCATGAAACGAAAGGGAGGATGAAGGGAGAAAGGAAATAATGCAATGGGCCAAATCCTGCTCAATTTATTCTTTCAGGTAGTCTCAGCAACATCCATGGGGCTACTCCCATGACTGTGGGCCTGGTCCAAAGCAAATAGGATTTACCCACAATCACATTGTAAGGCCATATTGTGAAATAAACATCACAACAGAGTGTGATGTTGTTCTTTGACACTCTCCATTCCCATCCTGTGAAGTGGCTGTTCAGTACAAATGACCATTGACATGAAAAGCCTTTCAACTGAGATAGGATACCAAGATCCTGATCTGTAGCATTCCATTGCATTTTTCACAAGTAGGGATATTAGTGTAGCTCACAGCTGTGTGTGTTTCAGGGCCCCTTTTGTTCTGTTCACAGATGGTAGGAGTTGTTACCATCTCCAGCTATACAGCTTTAGCTCTAGATGCAGCAACTTATGCTTCTAGCTGTGGAAGGCCCCTGGTTCAATCCCCACTATACAGACCTCAGGCTGGGGGCTTTAACAACAATTCAGGCCCTCTGATCAGCACAGAGGAGGAGATGTAACACATTTTCACCAAAGATTACAGAAACACCACTTCCCCTGACAAATTCTAATTTGGGTACTTACAGGCTGACTAAATTTCCCCTTGAGTTTTAATTGGACACTATTTTTCTAATCTTTTTGACCTAAACTGTTGTGAAGTGTTACTGTATGTTCTTAACAGCTGTTGCCTTTTACCTCAAAAGTGGCTGCATTTCAGTGAAGGGCAAAGTGATTCACTGTTTGAGAACTTCTGGGATGAAAAGTCAGACACAATTCTTCACTTGCTTCTCTATGCCTCTTTGGGAAACTGCAGAGTGAAATGTTCCTAAGACATTCCATCTGTTCAGGGCAGAAGGGTTAGTAGGGGCTGTACACAAAGGGGTTCCCCAATAGAGCTTCAAAAAGATAGCATGAGGTTCTGTCAAAGCCTGCTGCTGACTGGGGACAAGGGGTCCCATCCTGTTACTGAAGGTAGTGCCATGATATTTTACTGCACCAGGAGAAGGAGAAATAGACTGTGCTCTCAGCACATCCACACAAAATAGGGCATACTTGATAATTATCCTTTAAAGATAATTAAGAGCCTGATCTAAAGCCTATTATAATCAATGGGAGTCTTTCTGCTGACTATGAGATTCTGCCCTGCAGTTGTATCCCTTCCCTCTGTACATTTCTGATGACCTAAGCACCTTTATAAAAAAGTAATTTCCATGATATTTTTAGTATTTTATAGTATATTAAGTGTTAATACAATGTAGTATCAGAATAACTATACATTGACTTTTTTGATCCTTAATTCCTGTTATCCTGTGTAACTACAGGTTTATTTTCCAACCAGTAACTACAGGACAAGGCTGCCTGTGGAGCTACTAACTCCACACCTTAAATTGGCCAGTAGAAATCACTGCTGAGCAATCATCATGCACCAGGCCTTTCCTGCAGGAGGTAGGTATTTGATTTCTTTATTTAGTTCTCAACATGTAAATATAAAAATACTTTCCCCATGTTTTAGGTGCCCTTAATTAAAAATGTAGATAATCAAAGCAGTAGTAAACCAATAGCATTTGTGTGTGTGTAAAGGCAGCCAGTCTTCAAACCAACATTTCCAACCTCAGCTCCTACAAAATCTTAGTCGTCCACATAAAATCCACACTCAAATCTCCACTTTTCTAAAATGCCTGTCCAAACAGTAGGGCACATTGCAAAGCCCATA
>NW_020714262.1:0-4430 GCF_002925995.2 Terrapene triunguis | reverse complement strand
GGTTCCACACTGGCTGTGATTTCTTCCTGGAGTTCTAGGAGAAAACAGAGTTAATAAGACATACTACTGATTATATAAAAACTAACAATGTTTCATTCCAAGAACAACTGTTAACCAGTTAACTCTGGGAAACTTTCCCGGGAGAGTGCATCAGCCACTTTGTTAGAAGCTCCCGAAATGTGTTGTATTTCAAAATCAAAATCTTGGAGAGCTAAACTCCATCGAAGAAGTTTTTTGTTATTTCCCTTGGCGGTATGAAGCCACTGTAGCGCAGCATGGTCTGTTTGTAGTTGGAAACGCCGTCCCCAAACATATGGGCGTAGCTTTTCCAGCGCGTACACAATGGCGTAGCATTCCTTTTCGCTGATTGACCAGTGGCTTTCCCTCTCAGACAGTTTCTTGCTGAGAAACACGACAGGATGGAATTCTTGATCCGGTCCTTCCTGCATTAAAACTGCTCCCACGCCTCTCTCGGAAGCATCTGTGGTTACTAGGAACGGTTTGTCAAAGTCTGGGGCCTTTAGCACAGGGTCAGACATGAGTGTTGCCTTAAGCTGGTTAAAGGCCTTTTGACACTTATCAGTCCACTGAACTGCATTTGGCTGTTTCTTTCTGGTTAGGTCTGTCAGCGGGGCGGCGATTTGGCTGTAGTGTGGTACAAATCGCCTATAATATCCGGCCAAGCCTAAGAAGGATTGGACCTGTTTCTTTGACTTTGGAACCGGCCACTTTTGGATAGCATCCACTTTGGCCTGTAGGGGATTTATAGTTCCTTGACCCACCTGGTGCCCCAGGTACGTCACTCTGTTTTGGCCTATTTGACACTTTTTAGCCTTAACAGTTAGTCCTGCCTGTCGGATGCGCTCGAAGACTTTTCCCAGGTGCTCCAGGTGTTCTGTCCATGAATCAGAAAAAATGGCCACATCATCGAGGTAGGCAACTGCAGATTCTCCCAATCCCGCTAAGAGACCATCTACAAGTCTTTGGAAGGTGGCGGGTGCATTTCGCAACCCGAAAGGGAGTACATTGAATTCGTACACCCCTGCCTGGGTGACGAAGGCTGACCTTTCCTTAGCGGGTTCATCTAGTGGTACTTGCCAGTACCCTTTGGTTAAGTCTAAAGTAGAGATGAATTGGGCATGTCCCAATTTTTCCAATAGCTCATCTGTGCGTGGCATTGGATAGTTGTCAGGACGAGTTACAGCATTTAGCTTACGGTAGTCCACGCAAAAGCGTATTTCCCCATCTGGTTTGGGAACTAGAACCACTGGAGATGCCCATGCACTGGTAGAGGGGCGGATTATACCCATCTGTAGCATGTCCTGGATCTCCCTTTGTATAGCCGCTTGGGCATGAGGTGACTCCCGGTAGGGTGGGGTTCTAATTGGGTGAGCATTACCTGTGTCAATGGAGTGGTATGCCCGTTCGGTCCGTCCTGGAGTGGCTGAGAAAATCGGTGCAAAGCTTGTGCACAGCTCCTTGATCTGCTGTCGCTGCAGACGTCCCAGGGTCGTGGAGAGGTTCACCTCTTCCACGCCACCATTCCTTGTTCCTTCGTAGTAGACACCTGCAGGCCACTCCGCGTCATCTGTTTCCTGGGCTGTAAACTGGCAAACGTTTAATCCTCTGGAATAAAAGGGCTTAAGAGAATTAACATGGTATACCTTAGGCTTTATGTTGGAGGTGGGGGAGGCTATGAGATAGTTAACAGCTCCTAGGCGCTCCTGGACCGTGAATGGTCCTTCCCACGACGCTTCCATTTTATGGGCCTGGAGCGCCTTTAAGACCATGACTTGGTCTCCTACTTTGAAGGACCGTTCTCTGGAATGTTTATCATACCAGGCCTTTTGCTCTTCCTGAGCATCCTTTAGGTTTTCTTTAGCAAGGGCTAAAGAGTGTCGGAGGGTGTTTTGTAGGTTGCTTACAAAGTCTAGAATGTTAGTTCCTGGAGAAGGCGTAAACCCCTCCCATTGCTGCTTCACCAACTGTAATGGCCCCTTAACCTCGCGGCCATACACAAGTTCAAATGGTGAAAACCCTAAACTGGGATGTGGAACAGCCCTGTAGGCAAAAAGCAACTGCTGCAACACTAGGTCCCAATCATTGGAGTGTTCATTTATGAATTTACGTATCATGGCCCCCAAAGTTCCATTAAACCTCTCCACCAGACCATTGGTTTGATGGTGATGAGGGGTGGCAACCAAGTGATTCACCCCATGAGCTTCCCACAGGTTTTTCATGTTCCCTGCCAGGAAATTAGTTCCCGAATCTGTAAGGATGTCGGAGGGCCAACCTACCCTGGCAAAAATGTCTGCTAATGCCTGGCACACACTTTTAGTCTTGGTGTTGCTTAAGGGTACAGCTTCCGGCCATCGGGTAGCAAAATCCATGAAAGTCAGTACGTACTGCTTTCCTCTGGGTGTCTTCTTTGGGAAAGGACCCAGAATATCCACAGCTACTCGCTGAAATGGGACCTCAATTATGGGTAGTGGCTGGAGAGGGGCTTTAACCTGGTCTTGGGGCTTTCCCACTCGTTGGCACACCTCACAAGACCGGACATAATTAGCAACGTCCTTGCCCATTCCCTCCCAGTGGAAGGACTTCCCCAACCGGTCTTTGGTTCTGTTCACCCCAGAATGGCCACTGGGATGATCATGGGCTAAGCTCAAGAGCTTTACCCGATACTTAGTGGGAACTACCAACTGTCTTTGAGGATGCCAGTCTTCCTGGTGCCCACCAGAAAGAGTCTCCTTGTATAAAAGTCCTTGTTCTACAACAAACCGGGATCGGTTAGAAGAGCTGAGAGGCGGTGGGGTGCTCCGTGCCGCCGCCCAAGCTTTCTGAAGGCTGTCATCTGCTTCCTGCTCGGCCTGGAACTGTTCCCTTGATGCTGGAGACATCAGTTCCTCCTTGGACTGTGGACTGGGGCTTGGTCCCTCTGGAAGCGATGCAGGTGCTGGGGCTGTTTCCATTGACTGTGAACCGCTGTCCTCTGGTGCACTATGTGGTATTTCAGGCTCTGGCTGAGCCTCTTGGGTAGGGTTATCTGCTGCTTCCGCCAGTTCAGGCTCGCTGGTGCCCTCTGGCATTGGAGTTGTAGACGGGTTTGCAAGCGCTGGACTCAGTGCCGGCAATGGTTCTGGTGCTGGTTGCGTTGCCAGTTCCGGTTCCGGGACTGGCTTTGGCTGGGTCTTTGGGATTGGATCCACTACGGCTGTTGCAGTCGTTGGCAGGGGATCCGGTTCCACCACCTGTGTTTGGGTCTCCGGTAACACCGACGGGGCTCTGGTGGACGGCTCAGGAACAGGAATGGGGGTGAAAGCTTGCTTAGCCTGGCTGCGGGTGACTATTCCCACCCTCTTGGCTAGCTTCACATGGTTGGCCAAGTCTTCCCCCAGCAGCATGGGGATGGGATAATTGTCATATACTGCAAAAGTCCACATTCCTGCCCAGCCCTTGTACTGGACATGCAACTGGGCTGTAGGCAAGGTTACAGACTGTGACACGAAGGGTTGAATTGTCACTGTAGCCTCCGGGTTGATGAGTTTGGGGTCCACTAGGGATTGGTGGATAGTTGACACTTGTGCCCCAGTGTCCCTCCAAGCGATAACCTTCTTTCCGCCCACTCTCAAGGTTTCCCTTCGCTCCGAGGGTATGAGAGAGGCATCTGGGTCTGGGGATCTTTGGTGTGATTGGGGTGTAATGAACTGTAATCGGTTGGGGTTCTTGGGGCAGTGAGCCTTTATATGCCCCAGTTCATTACATTTAAAACATCGCCCTGCTAAGGTATCACCGGGGCGATGTTGGTTGATGGAGACTGGTGTGGTGGGGTGAGAAGGCGTCTGGGGTTTCCCTTGGGATGTGGGTGGGGCCTTGGGTTGTCCCCGGTGGTAAGGTTTTGTTTCGGCTTGCCCCTTCTGATATTCGCTCCAACTGCTACTAGCTTTTTTCTTTTCTGTCACCTCCACCCATTTGGCTCCAATCTCCCCCGCCTCGGTTACAGTTTTGGGCTTCCCATCTAGGATGTACCTTTCTATTTCCTCAGGAACACCCTCTAAAAACTGCTCCATTTTTACAAGGGAAAGCAGATCTTCCAGAGATTTAACATTTGCTCCTGATACCCAGGCATCACAATTTTTGTCAATGTGGTAGGCATGCCGGGTAAATGACACATCTGGTTTCCACCTTAGGGCTCTGAACCGCCGACGGGCATGCTCGGGTGTTAGCCCCATTCTGAGTCTGGCCTTGTTTTTAAAAAGTTCATAACTGTTCATGTGTTCCTTAGGCATTTCAGCCGCCACCTCTGCTAAGGGTCCACTGAGCTGCGGTCTCAGCTCTACCATGTACTGGGGTGGAGGGATGTTGTATCCAAGGCAGGCCCTTTCAAAATTTTCTAAGAAGGCCTCAGTATCATCGCCTGCCTTGTAGGT
>NW_020714261.1:0-1011 GCF_002925995.2 Terrapene triunguis | reverse complement strand
CCCTACATTTGAACCCTAAAGTTCAAAGTGGGGATCCAGCCTTGACACCCCCCCCTTTAACTCAGGTTGGGTTTGTTTCCAGCTAGAGTCCTTGGGGTTTGTTCCCACCGCAGCAGTCACCAGGACCCCAACTTCCAGCTCCAGGATACGTGTCTCTGTGCACCTCTTCCACTCCATTACAGCCAGGTCATGCTTCTGGGTCTTACTTGCTTTGTCTCTTAAGTCCAGGCTGGTGGGCAGCCTTTTCCTTTCCCAGGCAGATTGTACATCAATTTCCATTTGTCTCCCCTTGAGACCATCGCTTGATGAGCTGGGATACCACAGAGAACACCCTCCTGCCAGAACAGGCACCCCTCCACTCCTGTCTTGCTAGGTTAGACACTTCAGTCAGCTTCAGCACAGACAGAGGTTGGGCCACACCCATCTGCAGTTCACTGAAACTGAGATGCACTCAGTTCAGGGGCTTCTTAACAGAGACATTCCCAGTGCCCATTGTTCAGTCTTTCTGGGGCAATTTGCAACTTGTGTAGTTTTAGCTTCTTTTGATCTTCATTCCTACTTATTTTGCTTCCTTTTCTGTCCCTACTTCCCTTTCCCGAAATAAGCAAACAGAAAATAACAAACCAGTAACCACTTTGTCTGTTCTCCAGCCACCACGCTTAAAACTCACTTAAAATCACTACCAGTATCTCAAAGCAATCAGCTGTGCACAGATCCTGCTCGACTACGCCACTGTGACGGGTTGGATCACAGAAACCCCCTTGGGAGCTGCCACCCGATGTGCCAAGACTACCCCTGCTTCTGTTTTCCCTGCCAGCTCAGGACTCCAGCACCCCGTCTTGCTGAATTAGCCACTCCAGTCCACTTCAACACAGACCCAGGGTCTGAATTACTTGTCCCAAAACTACAAGTTTACCCAAAAACAGCTCACAGGAGTGTGCTTGTCTTTAGCACTCAGATGCCCAACTTCCAATGGGGTCTAAACCCAGATAAATCCGTTTTACCCTGCAT
>NW_020714260.1:0-5189 GCF_002925995.2 Terrapene triunguis | reverse complement strand
CCCTACATTTGAACCCTAAAGTTCAAAGTGGGGATCCAGCCTTGACATGGTGGCATAGCGGTGGAGATCGTTTTAACCCAAAAGCCAGTAAGAGATTTTTTTTTTTTCCTTCTAGCTGCTTGGAGAGCAGAGCTGAAGGTAGATGCATATCTTATCTCTCCTTGCCTGAAGGCAGAGGTGTTAAGTTTTTTTTTAACGAGGTCCTTTGTTAAGAGAAGGGTTCAAAGGGAGCAAACTTTGACTAACTGGTAAAGGTAATCTACAGGCTGAAGTGTTTTTTTTTCTTTTTACATCCTCGGGAGTAGCTTGTTAGAAAGTCTCTGTTAACTCAGCAGCAGCCAGAGCTAAGTACACATCCCAGTCTCAGTCAACTGCAGAGGGTGTGACCCAGCACAAGAAAACAGGAAAATGACTGCCAAAGAACTAACTAAAAAAATAGAACTGGCCAGACTAGAAGCAGAAGAAAACGAGAGAAAACATCAGAGACTGCTTGAAATTAAAAAACTCGAGCCAAACAGGAGGCCCATGAAAGAGAAGAAAAAGCCAAACAGGAGGCCCACAAGAGAGAGATGGAACTGGAAGCAGCAAGGACTAGGCAGAATGCAGCAGACCATCCTAACAACTCCTCTCCAGGTACCACTTCCCATCCCAGGAAATTCCCCACCTACAAGGCAGGCGATGATACTGAGGCCTTCTTAGAAAATTTTGAAAGGGCCTGCCTTGGATACAACATCCCTCTAACCCAGTACATGGTAGAGCTGAGACCGCAGCTCAGTGGACCCTTAGCAGAGGTGGCGGCTGAAATGCCTAAGGAACACATGAACAGTTATGAACTTTTTAAAAACAAGGCCAGAATCAGAATGGGGCTAACACCTGAGCATGCCCGTCGGCGGTTCAGAGCCCTAAGGTGGAAACCAGATGTGTCATTTACCCGGCATGCCTACCACATTCAAAAAAATTGGGATGCCTGGATATCAGGAGCAAATGTTAAATCTACGGAAGAGTTGCCCTTCCTATTGCAAATGGAGCAGTTTTTAGAGGGTGTTCCTGAGGAAATAGAAAGGTACATCCTAGATGGGAAGCCCAAAACTGTAACCGAGGCGGGGGAGATTGGAGCCAAATGGGTGGAGGTGACAGAAAAGAAAAAAGCTAGTAGCAGTTGGAGCGAATATCAGAAGGGGCAAGCCGAAACAAAAC
This sequence comes from Terrapene triunguis, assembly GCF_002925995.2. NCBI lineage: Eukaryota > Metazoa > Chordata > Testudines > Emydidae > Terrapene > Terrapene triunguis. The sequence continues at coordinate 3,992 of NW_020714260.1, read as the reverse complement.
CTTATCACCGGGGACAACCCAAGGCCCCACCCACATCCCAAGGGAAACCCCAGACGCCTTCTCACCCCACCCCACCAGTCTCCACCAACCAACATCGCCCCGGTGATACCTTAGCAGGGCGATGTTTTAAATGTAATGAACTGGGGCATATAAAGGCTCACTGCCCCAAGAACACCAACCGATTACAGTTCATTACACCCCAGTCACACCAAAGATCCCCAGACCCAGATGCCTCTCTCATACCCTCGGAGCGAAGGGAACCTTGAGAGTGGGCGGTAAGAAGGTTATCGCTTGGAGGGATACTGGGGCACAAGTGTCAACTATCCACCAATCCCTAGTGGACCCCAAACTCATCAACCCGGAGGCTACAGTGACAATTCAACCCTTCGTGTCACAGTCTGTAACCTTGCCTACTGCCCAGTTGCATGTCCAGTACAAGGGCTGGGCAGGAATGTGGACTTTTGCAGTATATGACAATTATCCCATCCCCATGCTGCTGGGGGAAGACTTGGCCAACCATGTGAAGCTAGCCAAGAGGGTGGGAATAGTCACCCGCAGCCAGGCTAAGCAAGCTTTCACCCCCATCCCTGTTCCTGAGCCGTCCACCAGAGCCCCGTCTGTGTTACCGGAGACCCAAACACAGGTGGTGGAACCGGATCCCCTGCCAACGACTGCAACAGCCGTAGTGGATCCAATCCCAGAGACCCAGCCAAAGCCAGTCCCGGAACCGGAACTGGCAACGCAACCAGCACCAGAACCATTGCCGGCACGGAGTCCAGCGCTTGCAAACCCGTCTACAACTCCAATGCCAGAGGGCACCAGCGAGCCTGAACTGGCGGAAGCAGCAGATAACCCTCCCCAAGAGGCTCAGCCAGAGCCTGAGATACCACATAGTGCACCAGCGGACAGCGGTTCACGGTCAGTGGAAACAGCCCCAGCACCTGCATCGCTTCCAGAGGGACCAAGCCCCAGTCCACAGTCCAAGGAGGAACTGATGTCTCCAGCATCAAGGGAACAGTTCCAGGCCGAGCAGGAAGCAGATGACAGCCTTCAGAAAGCTTGGGCGGCGGCACGGAGCACCCCACCGCCTCTCAGCTCTTCTAACCGATCCCGGTTTGTTGTAGAACAAGGACTTTTATACAAGGAGACTCTTTCTGGTGGACACCAGGAAGACTGGCATCCTCAAAGACAGTTGGTGGTTCCCACTAAGTATCGGGTAAAGCTCTTGAGCTTAGCCCATGATCATCCCAGTGGCCATTCTGGGGTGAACAGAACCAAAGACCGGTTGGGGAAGTCCTTCCACTGGGAGGGAATGGGCAAGGACGTTGCTAATTATGTCCGGTCTTGTGAGGTGTGCCAACGAGTGGGAAAGCCCCAAGACCAGGTTAAAGCCCCTCTCCAGCCACTACCCATAATTGAGGTCCCATTTCAGCGAGTAGCTGTGGATATTCTGGGTCCTTTCCCAAAGAAGACACCCAGAGGAAAGCAGTACGTACTGACTTTCATGGATTTTGCTACCCGATGGCCGGAAGCTGTACCCTTAAGCAACACCAAGACTAAAAGTGTGTGCCAGGCATTAGCAGACATTTTTGCCAGGGTAGGGTGGCCCTCCGACATCCTTACAGATTCGGGAACTAATTTCCTGGCAGGGAACATGAAAAACCTGTGGGAAGCTCATGGGGTGAATCATTTGGTTGCCACCCCTCATCACCATCAAACCAATGGTCTGGTGGAGAGGTTTAATGGAACTTTGGGGGCCATGATACGTAAATTCATAAATGAACACTCCAATGATTGGGACCTAGTGTTGCAGCAGTTGCTTTTTGCCTACAGGGCTGTACCACATCCCAGTTTAGGGTTTTCACCATTTGAACTTGTGTATGGCCGCGAGGTTAAGGGGCCATTACAGTTGGTGAAGCAGCAATGGGAGGGGTTTACGCCTTCTCCAGGAACTAACATTCTAGACTTTGTAAGCAACCTACAAAACACCCTCCGACACTCTTTAGCCCTTGCTAAAGAAAACCTAAAGGATGCTCAGGAAGAGCAAAAGGCCTGGTATGATAAACATTCCAGAGAACGGTCCTTCAAAGTAGGAGACCAAGTCATGGTCTTAAAGGCGCTCCAGGCCCATAAAATGGAAGCGTCGTGGGAAGGACCATTCACGGTCCAGGAGCGCCTAGGAACTGTTAACTATCTCATAGCCTCCCCCACCTCCAACATAAAGCCTAAGGTATACCACGTTAATTCTCTTAAGCCCTTTTATTCCAGAGAATTAAACGTTTGCCAGTTTACAGCCCAGGAAACAGATGACGCGGAGTGGCCGGCAGGTGTCTACTACGAAGGAAAAAGGAATGGTGGCGTGGAAGAGGTGAACCTCTCCACGACCCTGGGACGTCTGCAGCGACAGCAGATCAAGGAGCTGTGCACAAGCTTTGCACCGATTTTCTCAGCCACTCCAGGACGGACCGAACGGGCATACCACTCCATTGACACAGGTAATGCTCACCCAATTAGAACCCCACCCTACCGGGAGTCACCTCATGCCCAAGCGGCTATACAAAGGGAGATCCAGGACATGCTACAGATGGGTATAATCCGCCCCTCTAACAGTGCATGGGCATCTCCAGTGGTTCTAGTTCCCAAACCAGATGGGGAAATACGCTTTTGCGTGGACTACCGTAAGCTAAATGCTGTAACTCGTCCTGACAACTATCCAATGCCACGCACAGATGAGCTATTGGAAAAATTGGGACATGCCCAATTCATCTCTACTTTAGACTTAACCAAAGGGTACTGGCAAGTACCACTAGATGAACCCGCTAAGGAAAGGTCCGCCTTCGTCACCCAGGCAGGGGTGTATGAATTCAATGTACTCCCTTTCGGGTTGCGAAATGCACCCGCCACCTTCCAAAGACTTGTAGATGGTCTCTTAGCGGGATTGGGAGAATCTGCAGTTGCCTACCTCGATGATGTGGCCATTTTTTCTGATTCATGGACAGAACACCTGGAGCACCTGGGAAAAGTCTTCGAGCGCATCCGACAGGCAGGACTAACTGTTAAGGCTAAAAAGTGTCAAATAGGCCAAAACAGAGTGACGTACCTGGGGCACCAGGTGGGTCAAGGAACTATAAATCCCCTACAGGCCAAAGTGGATGCTATCCAAAAGTGGCCGGTTCCAAAGTCAAAGAAACAGGTCCAATCCTTCTTAGGCTTGGCCGGATATTATAGGCGATTTGTACCACACTACAGCCAAATCGCCGCCCCGCTGACAGACCTAACCAGAAAGAAACAGCCAAATGCAGTTCAGTGGACTGATGAGTGTCAAAAGGCCTTTAACCAGCTTAAGGCAACACTCATGTCTGACCCTGTGCTAAGGGCCCCAGACTTTGACAAACCGTTCCTAGTAACCACAGATGCTTCCGAGAGAGGCGTGGGAGCAGTTTTAATGCAGGAAGGACCGGATCAAGAATTCCATCCTGTCGTGTTTCTCAGCAAAAAACTGTCTGAGAGGGAAAGTCACTGGTCAATCAGCGAAAAGGAATGCTACGCCATTGTGTACGCGCTGGAAAAGCTACGCCCATATGTTTGGGGACGGCGTTTCCAACTACAAACAGACCATGCTGCGCTACAGTGGCTTCATACCGCCAAGGGAAATAACAAAAAACTTCTTCGATGGAGTTTAGCTCTCCAAGATTTTGATTTTGAAATACAACACATTTCGGGAGCTTCTAACAAAGTGGCTAATGCACTCTCCCGGGAAAGTTTCCCAGAGTTAACTGGTTAACAATTGTTCTTGGAATGAAACATATTGTTAGTTTTTATATAATCAGTAGTATGTCTAAAGGTACATGTGTCTTATTAACTCTGTTTTCTCCTAAAACTCCAGAAAGAAATCACAGCCAGTGTGGAACCGAACGTCCAACACTATCTGTGATTTGGGGGGCGTGTCATAACTATAAAGGGAAGGGTAACAGCTCTCTGTGTACAGAAAC
>NW_020714259.1:0-2126 GCF_002925995.2 Terrapene triunguis | reverse complement strand
AACCAAACTCTGAAGGATATAGGAGTTTAGGTTTAAATTGTGTTATAGAGGTACATACACCCTCAGCCGTAGCAAGACTGAGCTAAAGAGGAGAACTTAGTGTTTCTCACTCTGATCCGGGGAAGGATTTGTATAATTGGTGTATGAACCCTCGGTGGTAGCAGACCGAGTAATACAGAGGGAGGCTTAGCGTCTCTCCCTCTGGCCCAGAGTGGGTTAAAAACATAAGATACAGATCTTGTTCTGTTAAATCAAACTCTGAAGGATATAGGAGTTTGGGCAGTGCAGTGTGGTTTATGTTTGTTTGTTTGTTTTGTTTTTTTTGAAAGTAATATTGTGGTAATTTCACAATTTTAAAGAAAATGTTTAAGGAACGGGACCAGGAAGGGTGGGGGCTAGTTGGAAAGCCCACCCTCCTTGCTAAATTAGTAGTGAAACAAGGCTTGTGCCCATGGAAAGAAACTGTTTATTGAAAAAAGCAGGATTGGGCCCAGGCAAGCAAAAAATAAAGAAACTGAAAAACAGGTTAGGTACAGAGAGTTAAAACAGCACTCTCAAATCTTACAGCAGCAGTAACATCAGGAGAAGAAACATTTGAGACCCCAGAAGGGGGCAGACCTTTGGGACCCCTCTGGAGATTGGGAAGGGGGATATTTAAAATATTTGGGTAAATTCCTCCTCCCAGGGCCAAAATGCCATTGAAACAGTTAACAACAGTGCCTGCTTCTGCCTCAGATCTCCAGGCCATGGCAAAATGGCTGGAGATTTTAAAACAGAATTTTTTTTTCTAGATGAAGTGTTAACGCCCTTTTACTGAGAGAAAGGAAGAATTTACACTCACAAAAAAATGCATCACTTAATTAGCATTTGTGCAGCCCCAAGTACCAAACACACTGTGGCAGAAACTAAGCAGGTTCTGCCATGGTGGAAGCACTGTGCTAATTTGTTTCCAAGCTTTTATCTTTCAGGCTCTGAACCAGAACATCAGGAGAGCTGGTACCAGCTGAAGAGTTATAAAATCCCATGGTTATAGTGTCATGAGAAAGTCTGTGTTCAGTGTTCTGTGTTGCATGTTCTGTGTCTGTCTCTAGTGGTGTCCTGTGCTAGCATTGGGCCCAGAAAGAGAGGGGATACTACACTAGACAGGGCAAATGTCTTTTCCTCTCTCTACTTCCCCCATGTCCATCCAATTTATCAATCACCACTTGTGTCCAAAGGACTTTGGTCCCCAATGCATCAGGTTTATTTTTTTTTGTTAGGTTCTCTAATAGTCATTTTGTTGTTAATTTTTGTTATTAATACATTTGTATTGTTAGTTACATTTGCTTGTATTGTTAATTCCACACTTTCCTCTGTGCACTCTGGTTCTACTTCCCCCCAAGCCCTAAAGGGTAGTTCTTGGGCCCCCATAACCTGTAAAACCTTGGCCCATGATTGTAGGGCCCCATCTTTCAAGTCCCCAGAAACCTCTTAAGAACAACTGTTAAAAATAGGAAATTCTGCAACATTTTAGCAACTAAATGTTAGTTTAAGTCCAAATCAGCTTAACCTTGCATGACAACTGTGGTACTCCTACAAAATCTTATTTGTTGTGTGTGCTTAAGAAGGTCTTGACCTCAGTGACTTTTATTGTTTGATGGCTATTGCAGCATCAAACTTGGGCCTCATCTTCTTTGTCAATGTACCCAATTATTGTAATGGTAATGGTTTTATAATTGTTTGGTTTGTTTGCAACAGATCACCTGTGCCCTACAATAACAACAACTGCATAAATAAAGGGGCAAGGTGTTGTAGAAGCAAGCCACCTGGTCAGCAGTTCTAAATATAATTTTTCATCCCATCATTGTCCTATTAGTAATCCTAACTGTTATGTTGGTTCTGCCTTAAAACAATTACATAAAGTGTGACCCATTCAATACCCCTGGATTGAAGGGTCAAAAGGGGGACAATGTAGAACCAATGTGAATGAAATTGTTTTTAGTTATCCTGTACCATTGTAACTTCTGTTCACCATTTCATTACACCTGCCATTTTGCCTACATTGTAACTTTCATTACACTTGCCATTTTTCCTACATTATAACTTCTGTGCCATATTGTAATTCAAACCCCATTTTAAAACGCTGA
>NW_020714258.1:0-3040 GCF_002925995.2 Terrapene triunguis | reverse complement strand
ACTATAAGGTGGGTGCATAACTGGCTGGATAACTGTACTCAGAGAGTTGTTATTAATGGTTCCCAATCCTGCTGGAAAGGTATAACAAGTGGGGTTCCGCAGGGGTCTGTTTTGGGACCGGCTCTGTTCAATATGGCGTTTGCGAACAGGGGCTGCTAACAGGGAGTTTCGCAAGGGAGTTCTCCAGGTGAAGGAGGAGCAATACAGCACCCTTTTGGGCGGACAGGGGGCTGCAGACGGGAGTTTGACAGAGGGAGGCTTACGATGGTTAGGAAGACCCGCAACACCTGTGCCAGCACTGCTTCTGTCTCCTCCACCTGCGCCTGTAGCCAGACAGAGCGCCTGAGCATGGATGCTTCTACCCAGATCCTGGTGTGGTTTTGCAGAGACTGTAACTTGCAATTTCCACTTACTGATATCCAGGCTGAGGGGACCATCCAATGTGAAAGGTGCCTGCTGGTGGAATCTCTCAGGCAGCAGGTGGGAGAGCTACAGGAGGAGGTGGCTAGGTTGAGAAGCATCCGAATCCACGAGCAATTCCTGGACAGTGTCCATGTGGAGACAGCTGAGGTAGCTGTCCCAGGACACAGGACTGCTGATACACCACTGGTGGAGGAGGAGATGGCTCAGGGTGGACACTGGCAGCTGGTTACTTCTGGCAGCAGGCAGTGCTCCACCCCTGCTCCGAACCCTCCCGCTGTGGTAATAGGTAACCGTTATGCTCTTCTTGATACAGGAAAGAAGGCATCACCCCCTACAGTAAAGGAGGAGAAGCCTCGTACCCCTAAGGCTGGGAGGTCTGCTGCCACCACTGCGAATAGGAAACGTAGGGTAGTGGTGGTCGGAGACTCTCTGCTGAGGGGGACGGAGGCGCCCATCTGTCGCCCTGACATTTCATCTCGGGAGGTATGCTGCCTGCCGGGAGCCCGTATCCGAGACGTTACGGAGGCATTGTCGAGGATTATCCAGCCCTCTGACTACTACCCCATGCTACTCATCCATGTGGGCACAAATGATACTGCGCGGTGTGACACTGAGCGGATCAAGAGTGACTACAGGGCTCTGGGAGTACGGGTGAAGGAGTTTGGAGCGCAGGTGGTATTCTCTTCGATTCTTCCTGTCAAAGGTAGGGGCCTGGGCGGAGACAGATGCATCATGGAGGTGAATGCCTGGCTGCGAAGATGGTGTCGGCAGGAGGGCTTTGGCTTCCTTGACCATGGGATGCCATTTGAGGAAGGACTGCTAGGCAGAGATGACGTTCACCTTTCGAGGAGGGGAAAGACCTATTTGGACACAGACTGGCTAACCTAGTGAGGAGGGCTTTAAACTAGGTTAGACGGGGACAGGTGAGCAAAGCCCACAGGTAAGTGGGGAACATGGAGACCTGGGAGATGGGTCGGAAACAAGAGGGAGCATGGGCTATAATGGCAGAGAGAAAGGAGGGTCAGAGCAAAACTGGGAGGCAAGATCGAACCAGTATCTTAGATGCCTATATACAAATGCGAGAAGTATGGGTAATAAGCAGGAAGAACTGGAAGTGCTAATAAATAAATACAACTATGACATTGTTGGCATCACTGAAACTTGGTGGGATAATACACATGATTGGAATGTTGGTGTGGATGGATACAGCTTGCTCAGGAAGGATAGACAGGGGAAAAAGGGAGGAGGTGTTGCCTTATATATTAAAAATGTACACACTTGGACTGAGGTAGAGATGGACATAGGAGACGGAAGTGTTGAGAGTCTCTGGGTTAGGCTAAAAGGGGTAAAAAACAAGGGTGATGTCATGCTAGGAGTCTACTACAGGCCACCTAACCAGGTGGAAGAGGTGGATGAGGCTTTTTTTAAACAACTAACAAAATCATCCAAAGCCCAAGATTTGGTGGTGATGGGGGACTTCAACTATCCGGATATATGTTGGGAAAATAACACAGCGGGGCACAGACTATCCAACAAATTCTTGGACTGCATTGCAGACAACTTTTTATTTCAGAAGGTTGAAAAAGCTACTGGGGGGAAGCTGTTCTAGACTTGATTTTAACAAATAGGGAGGAACTCGTTGAGAATTTGAAAGTAGAAGGCAGCTTGGGTGAAAGTGATCATGAAATCATAGAGTTTGAAATTCTAAGGAAGGGTAGAAGGGAGAACAGCAAAATAGAGACAATGGATTTCAGGAAGGCGGATTTTGGTAAGCTCAGAGAGCTGATAGGTAAGGTCCCATGGGAATCAAGACTGAGGGGAAAAACAACTGAGGAGAGTTGGCAGTTTTTCAAAGGGACACTATTAAGGGCCCAAAAGCAAGCTATTCCGCTGGTTAGGAAAGATAGAAAATGTGGCAAAAGACCACCTTGGCTTAACCACGAGATCTTGCATGATCTAAAAAATAAAAAGGAGTCATATAAAAAATGGAAACTAGGACAGATTACAAAGGATGAATATAGGCAAACAACACAGGAATGCAGGGGCAAGATTAGAAAGGCAAAGGCACAAAATGAGCTCAAACTAGCTACAGGAATAAAGGGAAACAAGAAGACTTTTTATCAATACATTAGAAGCAAGAGGAAGACCAAAGACAGGGTAGGCCCACTGCTTAGTGAAGAGGGAGAAACAGTAACAGGAAACTTGGAAATGGCAGAGATGCTTAATGACTTCTTTGTTTCGGTCTTCACCGAGAAGTCTGAAGGAATGCCTAACCTAGTGAATGCTAATGGGAAGGGGGTAGGTTTAGCAGATAAAATAAAAAAAGAACAAGTTAAAAATCACTTAGAAAAGTTAGATGCCTGCAAGTCACTAGGGCCTGATGAAATGCATCCTAGAATACTCAAGGAGCTAATAGAGGAGGTATCTGAGCCTCTAGCTATTATCTTTGGAAAATCATGGGAGACGGGAGAGATTCCAGAAGACTGGAAATGGGCAAATATAGTGCCCACCTATAAAAAGGGAACTAAAAACAACCCAGGAAACTACAGACCAGTTAGTTTAACTTCTGTGCCAGGGAAGATAATGGAGCAAGTAATTAAGGAAATCATCTGCAAAC
>NW_020714257.1:0-5260 GCF_002925995.2 Terrapene triunguis | reverse complement strand
ACCCTTCCCTTCATAGTTATGACACGCCCCCCAAATCACAGATAGTGCTGGACGTTCGGTTCCACACTGGCTGTGATTTCTTCCTGGAGTTCTAGGAGAAAACAGAGTTAATAAGACACATGTACCTTTAGACATACTACTGATTATATAAAAACTAACAATATGTTTCATTTCAAGAACAATTGTTAACCAGTTAACTCTGGGAAACTTTCCCGGGAGAGTGCATCATCCACTTTGTTAGAAGCTCCCGAAATGTGTTGTATTTCAAAATCAAAATCTTGGAGAGCTAAACTCCATCGAAGAAGTTTTTTGTTATTTTCCTTGGCGGTATGAAGCCACTGTAGCGCAGCATGGTCTGTTTGTAGTTGGAAACGCCGTCCCCAAACATATGGGCGTAGCTTTTCCAGCGCGTACACAATGGCGTAGCATTCCTTTTCGCTGATTGACCAGTGACTTTCCCTCTCAGACAGTTTTTTGCTGAGAAACACGACAGGATGGAATTCTTGATCCGGTCCTTCATGCATTAAAACTGCTCCCACGCCTCTCTCGGAAGCATCTGTGGTTACTAGGAACGGTTTGTCAAAGTCTGGGGCCCTTAGCACAGGGTCAGACATGAGTGTTGCCTTAAGCTGGTTAAAGGCCTTTTGACACTCATCAGTCCACTGAACTGCATTTGGCTGTTTCTTTCTGGTTAGGTCTGTCAGCGGGGCGGCGATTTGGCTGTAGTGTGGTACAAATCGCCTATAATATCCGGCCAAGCCTAAGAAGGATTGGACCTGTTTCTTTGACTTTGGAACCGGCCACTTTTGGATAGCATCCACTTTGGCCTGTAGGGGATTTATAGTTCCTTGACCCACCTGGTGCCCCAGGTACGTCACTCTGTTTTGGCCTATTTGACACTTTTTAGCCTTAACAGTTAGTCCTGCCTGTCGGATGCGCTCGAAGACTTTTTCCAGGTGCTCCAGGTGTTCTGTCCATGAATCAGAAAAAATGGCCACATCATCGAGGTAGGCAACTGCAGATTCTCCCAATCCCGCTAAGAGACCATCTACAAGTCTTTGGAAGGTGGCGGGTGCATTTCGCAACCCGAAAGGGAGTACATTGAATTCATACACCCCTGCCTGGGTGACGAAGGCGGACCTTTCCTTAGCGGGTTCATCTAGTGGTACTTGCCAGTACCCTTTGGTTAAGTCTAAAGTAGAGATGAATTGGGCATGTCCCAATTTTTCCAATAGCTCATCTGTGCGTGGCATTGGATAGTTGTCAGGACGAGTTACAGCATTTAGCTTACGGTAGTCCACGCAAAAGCGTATTTCCCCATCTGGTTTGGGAACTAGAACCACTGGAGATGCCCATGCACTGTTAGAGGGGCGGATTATACCCATCTGTAGCATGTCCTGGATCTCCCTTTGTATAGCAGCTTGGGCATGAGGTGACTCCCGGTAGGATGGGGTTCTAATTGGGTGAGCATTACCTGTGTCAATGGAGTGGTATGCCCGTTCGGTCCGTCCTGGAGTGGCTGAGAAAATCGGTGCAAAGCTTGTGCACAGCTCCTTGATCTGCTGTCGCTGCAGACGTCCCAGGGTCGTGGAGAGGTTCACCTCTTCCACGCCACCATTCCTTTTTCCTTCGTAGTAGACACCTGCCGGCCACTCCGCGTCATCTGTTTCCTGGGCTGTAAACTGGCAAACGTTTAATTCTCTGGAATAAAAGGGCTTAAGAGAATTAACATGGTATACCTTAGGCTTTATGTTGGAGGTGGGGGAGGCTATGAGATAGTTAACAGCTCCTAGGCGCTCCTGGACCGTGAATGGTCCTTCCCACGACGCTTCCATTTTATGGGCCTGGAGCGCCTTTAAGACCATGACTTGGTCTCCTACTTTGAAGGACCGTTCTCTGGAATGTTTATCATACCAGGCCTTTTGCTCTTCCTGAGCATCCTTTAGGTTTTCTTTAGCAAGGGTTAAAGAGTGTCGGAGGGTGTTTTGTAGGTTGCTTACAAAGTCTAGAATGTTAGTTCCTGGAGAAGGCGTAAACCCCTCCCATTGCTGCTTCACCAACTGTAATGGCCCCTTAACCTCGCGGCCATACACAAGTTCAAATGGTGAAAACCCTAAACTGGGATGTGGTACAGCCCTGTAGGCAAAAAGCAACTGCTGCAACACTAGGTCCCAATCATTGGAGTGTTCATTTATGAATTTACGTATCATGGCCCCCAAAGTTCCATTAAACCTCTCCACCAGACCATTGGTTTGATGGTGATGAGGGGTGGCAACCAAGTGATTCACCCCATGAGCTTCCCACAGGTTTTTCATGTTCCCTGCCAGGAAATTAGTTCCCGAATCTGTAAGGATGTCGGAGGGCCACCCTACCCTGGCAAAAATGTCTGCTAATGCCTGGCACACACTTTTAGCCTTGGTGTTGCTTAAGGGTACAGCTTCCGGCCATCGGGTAGCAAAATCCATGAAAGTCAGTACGTACTGCTTTCCTCTGGGTGTCTTCTTTGGGAAAGGACCCAGAATATCCACAGCTACTCGCTGAAATGGGACCTCAATTATGGGTAGTGGCTGGAGAGGGGCTTTAACCTGGTCTTGGGGCTTTCCCACTCGTTGGCACACCTCACAAGACCGGACATAATTAGCAACGTCCTTGCCCATTCCCTCCCAGTGGAAGGACTTCCCCAACCGGTCTTTGGTTCTGTTCACCCCAGAATGGCCACTGGGATGATCATGGGCTAAGCTCAAGAGCTTTACCCGATACTTAGTGGGAACCACCAACTGTCTTTGAGGATGCCAGTCTTCCTGGTGCCCACCAGAAAGAGTTTCCTTGTATAAAAGTCCTTGTTCTACAACAAACCGGGATCGGTTAGAAGAGCTGAGAGGCGGTGGGGTGCTCCGTGCCGCCGCCCAAGCTTTCTGAAGGCTGTCATCTGCTTCCTGCTCGGCCTGGAACTGTTCCCTTGATGCTGGAGACATCAGTTCCTCCTTGGACTGTGGACTGGGGCTTGGTCCCTCTGGAAGCGATGCAGGTGCTGGGGCTGTTTCCACTGACCGTGAACCGCTGTCCGCTGGTGCACTATGTGGTATCTCAGGCTCTGGCTGAGCCTCTTGGGTAGGGTTATCTGCTGCTTCCGCCAGTTCAGGCTCGCTGGTGCCCTCTGGCATTGGAGTTGTAGACTGGTTTGCAAGCGCTGGACTCAGTGCTGGCAATGGTTCTGGTGCTGGTTGCGTTGCCAGTTCCGGTTCCGGGACTGGCTTTGGCTGGGTCTCTGGGATTGGATCCACTACGGCTGTTGCAGTCGTTGGCAGGGGATCCGGTTCCACCACCTGTGTTTGGGTCTCCGGTAACACAGACGGGGCCCTGGTGGACGGCTCAGGAACAGGGATGGGGGTGGAAGCTTGCTTAGCCTGACTGCGGGTGACTATTCCCACCCTCTTGGCTAGCTTCACATGGTTGGCCAAGTCTTCCCCCAGCAGCATGGGGATGGGATAATTGTCATAGACTGCAAAAGTCCACATTCCTGCCCAGCCCTTGTACTGGACATGCAACTGGGCTGTAGGCAAGGTTACAGACTGTGACACGAAGGGTTGAATTGTCACTGTAGCCTCCGGGTTGATGAGTTTGGGGTCCACTAGGGATTGGTGGATAGTTGACACTTGTGCCCCAGTGTCCCTCCAAGCGATAACCTTCTTTCCGCCCACTCTCAAGGTTTCCCTTCGCTCCGAGGGTATGAGAGAGGCATCTGGGTCTGGGGATCTTTGGTGTGATTGGGGTGTAATGAACTGTAATCGGTTAGGGTTCTTGGGGCAGTGAGCCTTTATATGCCCCAGTTCATTACATTTAAAACATCGCCCTGCTAAGGTATCACCGGGGCGATGTTGGTTGATGGAGACTGGTGTGGTGGGGTGAGAAGGCGTCTGGGGTTTCCCTTGGGATGTGGGTGGGGCCTTGGGTTGTCCCCGGTGGTAAGGTTTTGTTTCGGCTTGCCCCTTCTGATATTCGCTCCAACTGCTACTAGCTTTTTTCTTTTCTGTCACCTCCACCCATTTGGCTCCAATCTCCCCCGCCTCGGTTACAGTTTTGGGCTTCCCATCTAGGATGTACCTTTCTATTTCCTCAGGAACACCCTCTAAAAACTGCTCCATTTGCAATAGGAAGGGCAACTCTTCCGTAGATTTAACATTTGCTCCTGATATCCAGGCATCCCAATTTTTCCCAATGTGGTAGGCATGTCGGGTAAATGACACATCGGGTTTCCACCTTAGGGCTCTGAACCGCCGACGGGCATGCTCAGGTGTTAGCCCCATTCTGATTCTGGCCTTGTTTTTAAAAAGTTCATAACTGTTCATGTGTTCCTTAGGCATTTCAGCCGCCACCTCTGCTAAGGGTCCACTGAGCTGCGGCCTCAGCTCTACCATGTACTGGGGTGGAGGGATGTTGTATCCAAGGCAGGTCCTTTCAAAATTTTCTAAGAAGGCCTCAGTATCATCGCCTGCCTTGTAGGTAGGGAATTTCCTGGGATGGGAAGTGGTACCTGGAGAGGAGTTGTTAGGATGGTCTGATGCACCCTGCCTAGTCCTTGCTGCTTCCAGTTCCATCTCTTTTTCTTTCAGCTCCATCTCTCTCTTGTGGGCCGCCTCTTTGGCTTTCTCTTCTCTGTCTCTCAGCTCTATCTCTCTCTTGTGGGCCGCCTCTTTGGCTTTCTCTTCTCTGTCTCTCAGCTCTATCTCTTTTTCTTTCAGCTCCATAGCTCTTTTGTGGGCCTCCTCTTTAGCTTTTTCTTTTTTGGTAGTCATTTTCCTGGTTTTCTTGTGCTGGGTCACACCCCTCTGCAGTTGACTGAAATTGGGATGTACTTAGCTCTGGCTGCTGCTGAGTTAACAGAGACTTTCTAACAAGCTACTCCCGAGGATGTAAAAAGAAAAAAAAACAATTCAACTTGTAAATTATCTTTACCAGTCAGTCAAAGTTTGCTCCCTTTGAACCCTTCTCTTAACAAAGGACCTCGTTAAAAAAAACTTAACACCTCTGCCTTCAGGCAAGGAGAGATAAGATATGCATCTACCTTCAGCTCTGCTCTCCAAGCAGCTAGAAGGAGAAAAAAAAAATCTCTTACTGGCTTTTGGGTAGCTCTGCTTTCCAAGCAGCTAGAAGGAAAAAAAAATCTCTTACTGGCTTTTGGGTCTAAAATGATCTCCACCGCTATGCCACCATGTCAAGGCTGTATCCCCACTTTGAACTTTAGGGTTCAAATGTAGGG
>NW_020714256.1:0-5260 GCF_002925995.2 Terrapene triunguis | reverse complement strand
ACCCTTCCCTTCATAGTTATGACACGCCCCCCAAATCACAGATAGTGCTGGACGTTCGGTTCCACACTGGCTGTGATTTCTTCCTGGAGTTCTAGGAGAAAACAGAGTTAATAAGACACATGTACCTTTAGACATACTACTGATTATATAAAAACTAACAATATGTTTCATTTCAAGAACAATTGTTAACCAGTTAACTCTGGGAAACTTTCCCGGGAGAGTGCATCATCCACTTTGTTAGAAGCTCCCGAAATGTGTTGTATTTCAAAATCAAAATCTTGGAGAGCTAAACTCCATCGAAGAAGTTTTTTGTTATTTTCCTTGGCGGTATGAAGCCACTGTAGCGCAGCATGGTCTGTTTGTAGTTGGAAACGCCGTCCCCAAACATATGGGCGTAGCTTTTCCAGCGCGTACACAATGGCGTAGCATTCCTTTTCGCTGATTGACCAGTGACTTTCCCTCTCAGACAGTTTTTTGCTGAGAAACACGACAGGATGGAATTCTTGATCCGGTCCTTCATGCATTAAAACTGCTCCCACGCCTCTCTCGGAAGCATCTGTGGTTACTAGGAACGGTTTGTCAAAGTCTGGGGCCCTTAGCACAGGGTCAGACATGAGTGTTGCCTTAAGCTGGTTAAAGGCCTTTTGACACTCATCAGTCCACTGAACTGCATTTGGCTGTTTCTTTCTGGTTAGGTCTGTCAGCGGGGCGGCGATTTGGCTGTAGTGTGGTACAAATCGCCTATAATATCCGGCCAAGCCTAAGAAGGATTGGACCTGTTTCTTTGACTTTGGAACCGGCCACTTTTGGATAGCATCCACTTTGGCCTGTAGGGGATTTATAGTTCCTTGACCCACCTGGTGCCCCAGGTACGTCACTCTGTTTTGGCCTATTTGACACTTTTTAGCCTTAACAGTTAGTCCTGCCTGTCGGATGCGCTCGAAGACTTTTTCCAGGTGCTCCAGGTGTTCTGTCCATGAATCAGAAAAAATGGCCACATCATCGAGGTAGGCAACTGCAGATTCTCCCAATCCCGCTAAGAGACCATCTACAAGTCTTTGGAAGGTGGCGGGTGCATTTCGCAACCCGAAAGGGAGTACATTGAATTCATACACCCCTGCCTGGGTGACGAAGGCGGACCTTTCCTTAGCGGGTTCATCTAGTGGTACTTGCCAGTACCCTTTGGTTAAGTCTAAAGTAGAGATGAATTGGGCATGTCCCAATTTTTCCAATAGCTCATCTGTGCGTGGCATTGGATAGTTGTCAGGACGAGTTACAGCATTTAGCTTACGGTAGTCCACGCAAAAGCGTATTTCCCCATCTGGTTTGGGAACTAGAACCACTGGAGATGCCCATGCACTGTTAGAGGGGCGGATTATACCCATCTGTAGCATGTCCTGGATCTCCCTTTGTATAGCAGCTTGGGCATGAGGTGACTCCCGGTAGGGTGGGGTTCTAATTGGGTGAGCATTACCTGTGTCAATGGAGTGGTATGCCCGTTCGGTCCGTCCTGGAGTGGCTGAGAAAATCGGTGCAAAGCTTGTGCACAGCTCCTTGATCTGCTGTCGCTGCAGACGTCCCAGGGTCGTGGAGAGGTTCACCTCTTCCACGCCACCATTCCTTTTTCCTTCGTAGTAGACACCTGCCGGCCACTCCGCGTCATCTGTTTCCTGGGCTGTAAACTGGCAAACGTTTAATTCTCTGGAATAAAAGGGCTTAAGAGAATTAACATGGTATACCTTAGGCTTTATGTTGGAGGTGGGGGAGGCTATGAGATAGTTAACAGCTCCTAGGCGCTCCTGGACCGTGAATGGTCCTTCCCACGACGCTTCCATTTTATGGGCCTGGAGCGCCTTTAAGACCATGACTTGGTCTCCTACTTTGAAGGACCGTTCTCTGGAATGTTTATCATACCAGGCCTTTTGCTCTTCCTGAGCATCCTTTAGGTTTTCTTTAGCAAGGGTTAAAGAGTGTCGGAGGGTGTTTTGTAGGTTGCTTACAAAGTCTAGAATGTTAGTTCCTGGAGAAGGCGTAAACCCCTCCCATTGCTGCTTCACCAACTGTAATGGCCCCTTAACCTCGCGGCCATACACAAGTTCAAATGGTGAAAACCCTAAACTGGGATGTGGTACAGCCCTGTAGGCAAAAAGCAACTGCTGCAACACTAGGTCCCAATCATTGGAGTGTTCATTTATGAATTTACGTATCATGGCCCCCAAAGTTCCATTAAACCTCTCCACCAGACCATTGGTTTGATGGTGATGAGGGGTGGCAACCAAGTGATTCACCCCATGAGCTTCCCACAGGTTTTTCATGTTCCCTGCCAGGAAATTAGTTCCCGAATCTGTAAGGATGTCGGAGGGCCACCCTACCCTGGCAAAAATGTCTGCTAATGCCTGGCACACACTTTTAGCCTTGGTGTTGCTTAAGGGTACAGCTTCCGGCCATCGGGTAGCAAAATCCATGAAAGTCAGTACGTACTGCTTTCCTCTGGGTGTCTTCTTTGGGAAAGGACCCAGAATATCCACAGCTACTCGCTGAAATGGGACCTCAATTATGGGTAGTGGCTGGAGAGGGGCTTTAACCTGGTCTTGGGGCTTTCCCACTCGTTGGCACACCTCACAAGACCGGACATAATTAGCAACGTCCTTGCCCATTCCCTCCCAGTGGAAGGACTTCCCCAACCGGTCTTTGGTTCTGTTCACCCCAGAATGGCCACTGGGATGATCATGGGCTAAGCTCAAGAGCTTTACCCGATACTTAGTGGGAACCACCAACTGTCTTTGAGGATGCCAGTCTTCCTGGTGCCCACCAGAAAGAGTTTCCTTGTATAAAAGTCCTTGTTCTACAACAAACCGGGATCGGTTAGAAGAGCTGAGAGGCGGTGGGGTGCTCCGTGCCGCCGCCCAAGCTTTCTGAAGGCTGTCATCTGCTTCCTGCTCGGCCTGGAACTGTTCCCTTGATGCTGGAGACATCAGTTCCTCCTTGGACTGTGGACTGGGGCTTGGTCCCTCTGGAAGCGATGCAGGTGCTGGGGCTGTTTCCACTGACCGTGAACCGCTGTCCGCTGGTGCACTATGTGGTATCTCAGGCTCTGGCTGAGCCTCTTGGGTAGGGTTATCTGCTGCTTCCGCCAGTTCAGGCTCGCTGGTGCCCTCTGGCATTGGAGTTGTAGACTGGTTTGCAAGCGCTGGACTCAGTGCTGGCAATGGTTCTGGTGCTGGTTGCGTTGCCAGTTCCGGTTCCGGGACTGGCTTTGGCTGGGTCTCTGGGATTGGATCCACTACGGCTGTTGCAGTCGTTGGCAGGGGATCCGGTTCCACCACCTGTGTTTGGGTCTCCGGTAACACAGACGGGGCCCTGGTGGACGGCTCAGGAACAGGGATGGGGGTGGAAGCTTGCTTAGCCTGACTGCGGGTGACTATTCCCACCCTCTTGGCTAGCTTCACATGGTTGGCCAAGTCTTCCCCCAGCAGCATGGGGATGGGATAATTGTCATAGACTGCAAAAGTCCACATTCCTGCCCAGCCCTTGTACTGGACATGCAACTGGGCTGTAGGCAAGGTTACAGACTGTGACACGAAGGGTTGAATTGTCACTGTAGCCTCCGGGTTGATGAGTTTGGGGTCCACTAGGGATTGGTGGATAGTTGACACTTGTGCCCCAGTGTCCCTCCAAGCGATAACCTTCTTTCCGCCCACTCTCAAGGTTTCCCTTCGCTCCGAGGGTATGAGAGAGGCATCTGGGTCTGGGGATCTTTGGTGTGATTGGGGTGTAATGAACTGTAATCGGTTAGGGTTCTTGGGGCAGTGAGCCTTTATATGCCCCAGTTCATTACATTTAAAACATCGCCCTGCTAAGGTATCACCGGGGCGATGTTGGTTGATGGAGACTGGTGTGGTGGGGTGAGAAGGCGTCTGGGGTTTCCCTTGGGATGTGGGTGGGGCCTTGGGTTGTCCCCGGTGGTAAGGTTTTGTTTCGGCTTGCCCCTTCTGATATTCGCTCCAACTGCTACTAGCTTTTTTCTTTTCTGTCACCTCCACCCATTTGGCTCCAATCTCCCCCGCCTCGGTTACAGTTTTGGGCTTCCCATCTAGGATGTACCTTTCTATTTCCTCAGGAACACCCTCTAAAAACTGCTCCATTTGCAATAGGAAGGGCAACTCTTCCGTAGATTTAACATTTGCTCCTGATATCCAGGCATCCCAATTTTTCCCAATGTGGTAGGCATGTCGGGTAAATGACACATCGGGTTTCCACCTTAGGGCTCTGAACCGCCGACGGGCATGCTCAGGTGTTAGCCCCATTCTGATTCTGGCCTTGTTTTTAAAAAGTTCATAACTGTTCATGTGTTCCTTAGGCATTTCAGCCGCCACCTCTGCTAAGGGTCCACTGAGCTGCGGCCTCAGCTCTACCATGTACTGGGGTGGAGGGATGTTGTATCCAAGGCAGGTCCTTTCAAAATTTTCTAAGAAGGCCTCAGTATCATCGCCTGCCTTGTAGGTAGGGAATTTCCTGGGATGGGAAGTGGTACCTGGAGAGGAGTTGTTAGGATGGTCTGATGCACCCTGCCTAGTCCTTGCTGCTTCCAGTTCCATCTCTTTTTCTTTCAGCTCCATCTCTCTCTTGTGGGCCGCCTCTTTGGCTTTCTCTTCTCTGTCTCTCAGCTCTATCTCTCTCTTGTGGGCCGCCTCTTTGGCTTTCTCTTCTCTGTCTCTCAGCTCTATCTCTTTTTCTTTCAGCTCCATAGCTCTTTTGTGGGCCTCCTCTTTAGCTTTTTCTTTTTTGGTAGTCATTTTCCTGGTTTTCTTGTGCTGGGTCACACCCCTCTGCAGTTGACTGAAATTGGGATGTACTTAGCTCTGGCTGCTGCTGAGTTAACAGAGACTTTCTAACAAGCTACTCCCGAGGATGTAAAAAGAAAAAAAAACAATTCAACTTGTAAATTATCTTTACCAGTCAGTCAAAGTTTGCTCCCTTTGAACCCTTCTCTTAACAAAGGACCTCGTTAAAAAAAACTTAACACCTCTGCCTTCAGGCAAGGAGAGATAAGATATGCATCTACCTTCAGCTCTGCTCTCCAAGCAGCTAGAAGGAGAAAAAAAAAATCTCTTACTGGCTTTTGGGTAGCTCTGCTTTCCAAGCAGCTAGAAGGAAAAAAAAATCTCTTACTGGCTTTTGGGTCTAAAATGATCTCCACCGCTATGCCACCATGTCAAGGCTGTATCCCCACTTTGAACTTTAGGGTTCAAATGTAGGG
>NW_020714255.1:0-2126 GCF_002925995.2 Terrapene triunguis | reverse complement strand
AACCAAACTCTGAAGGATATAGGAGTTTAGGTTTAAATTGTGTTATAGAGGTACATACACCCTCAGCCGTAGCAAGACTGAGCTAAAGAGGAGAACTTAGTGTTTCTCACTCTGATCCGGGGAAGGATTTGTATAATTGGTGTATGAACCCTCGGTGGTAGCAGACCGAGTAATACAGAGGGAGGCTTAGCGTCTCTCCCTCTGGCCCAGAGTGGGTTAAAAACATAAGATACAGATCTTGTTCTGTTAAATCAAACTCTGAAGGATATAGGAGTTTGGGCAGTGCAGTGTGGTTTATGTTTGTTTGTTTGTTTTGTTTTTTTTGAAAGTAATATTGTGGTAATTTCACAATTTTAAAGAAAATGTTTAAGGAACGGGACCAGGAAGGGTGGGGGCTAGTTGGAAAGCCCACCCTCCTTGCTAAATTAGTAGTGAAACAAGGCTTGTGCCCATGGAAAGAAACTGTTTATTGAAAAAAGCAGGATTGGGCCCAGGCAAGCAAAAAATAAAGAAACTGAAAAACAGGTTAGGTACAGAGAGTTAAAACAGCACTCTCAAATCTTACAGCAGCAGTAACATCAGGAGAAGAAACATTTGAGACCCCAGAAGGGGGCAGACCTTTGGGACCCCTCTGGAGATTGGGAAGGGGGATATTTAAAATATTTGGGTAAATTCCTCCTCCCAGGGCCAAAATGCCATTGAAACAGTTAACAACAGTGCCTGCTTCTGCCTCAGATCTCCAGGCCATGGCAAAATGGCTGGAGATTTTAAAACAGAATTTTTTTTTCTAGATGAAGTGTTAACGCCCTTTTACTGAGAGAAAGGAAGAATTTACACTCACAAAAAAATGCATCACTTAATTAGCATTTGTGCAGCCCCAAGTACCAAACACACTGTGGCAGAAACTAAGCAGGTTCTGCCATGGTGGAAGCACTGTGCTAATTTGTTTCCAAGCTTTTATCTTTCAGGCTCTGAACCAGAACATCAGGAGAGCTGGTACCAGCTGAAGAGTTATAAAATCCCATGGTTATAGTGTCATGAGAAAGTCTGTGTTCAGTGTTCTGTGTTGCATGTTCTGTGTCTGTCTCTAGTGGTGTCCTGTGCTAGCATTGGGCCCAGAAAGAGAGGGGATACTACACTAGACAGGGCAAATGTCTTTTCCTCTCTCTACTTCCCCCATGTCCATCCAATTTATCAATCACCACTTGTGTCCAAAGGACTTTGGTCCCCAATGCATCAGGTTTATTTTTTTTTGTTAGGTTCTCTAATAGTCATTTTGTTGTTAATTTTTGTTATTAATACATTTGTATTGTTAGTTACATTTGCTTGTATTGTTAATTCCACACTTTCCTCTGTGCACTCTGGTTCTACTTCCCCCCAAGCCCTAAAGGGTAGTTCTTGGGCCCCCATAACCTGTAAAACCTTGGCCCATGATTGTAGGGCCCCATCTTTCAAGTCCCCAGAAACCTCTTAAGAACAACTGTTAAAAATAGGAAATTCTGCAACATTTTAGCAACTAAATGTTAGTTTAAGTCCAAATCAGCTTAACCTTGCATGACAACTGTGGTACTCCTACAAAATCTTATTTGTTGTGTGTGCTTAAGAAGGTCTTGACCTCAGTGACTTTTATTGTTTGATGGCTATTGCAGCATCAAACTTGGGCCTCATCTTCTTTGTCAATGTACCCAATTATTGTAATGGTAATGGTTTTATAATTGTTTGGTTTGTTTGCAACAGATCACCTGTGCCCTACAATAACAACAACTGCATAAATAAAGGGGCAAGGTGTTGTAGAAGCAAGCCACCTGGTCAGCAGTTCTAAATATAATTTTTCATCCCATCATTGTCCTATTAGTAATCCTAACTGTTATGTTGGTTCTGCCTTAAAACAATTACATAAAGTGTGACCCATTCAATACCCCTGGATTGAAGGGTCAAAAGGGGGACAATGTAGAACCAATGTGAATGAAATTGTTTTTAGTTATCCTGTACCATTGTAACTTCTGTTCACCATTTCATTACACCTGCCATTTTGCCTACATTGTAACTTTCATTACACTTGCCATTTTTCCTACATTATAACTTCTGTGCCATATTGTAATTCAAACCCCATTTTAAAACGCTGA
>NW_020714254.1:0-3040 GCF_002925995.2 Terrapene triunguis | reverse complement strand
ACTATAAGGTGGGTGCATAACTGGCTGGATAACTGTACTCAGAGAGTTGTTATTAATGGTTCCCAATCCTGCTGGAAAGGTATAACAAGTGGGGTTCCGCAGGGGTCTGTTTTGGGACCGGCTCTGTTCAATATGGCGTTTGCGAACAGGGGCTGCTAACAGGGAGTTTCGCAAGGGAGTTCTCCAGGTGAAGGAGGAGCAATACAGCACCCTTTTGGGCGGACAGGGGGCTGCAGACGGGAGTTTGACAGAGGGAGGCTTACGATGGTTAGGAAGACCCGCAACACCTGTGCCAGCACTGCTTCTGTCTCCTCCACCTGCGCCTGTAGCCAGACAGAGCGCCTGAGCATGGATGCTTCTACCCAGATCCTGGTGTGGTTTTGCAGAGACTGTAACTTGCAATTTCCACTTACTGATATCCAGGCTGAGGGGACCATCCAATGTGAAAGGTGCCTGCTGGTGGAATCTCTCAGGCAGCAGGTGGGAGAGCTACAGGAGGAGGTGGCTAGGTTGAGAAGCATCCGAATCCACGAGCAATTCCTGGACAGTGTCCATGTGGAGACAGCTGAGGTAGCTGTCCCAGGACACAGGACTGCTGATACACCACTGGTGGAGGAGGAGATGGCTCAGGGTGGACACTGGCAGCTGGTTACTTCTGGCAGCAGGCAGTGCTCCACCCCTGCTCCGAACCCTCCCGCTGTGGTAATAGGTAACCGTTATGCTCTTCTTGATACAGGAAAGAAGGCATCACCCCCTACAGTAAAGGAGGAGAAGCCTCGTACCCCTAAGGCTGGGAGGTCTGCTGCCACCACTGCGAATAGGAAACGTAGGGTAGTGGTGGTCGGAGACTCTCTGCTGAGGGGGACGGAGGCGCCCATCTGTCGCCCTGACATTTCATCTCGGGAGGTATGCTGCCTGCCGGGAGCCCGTATCCGAGACGTTACGGAGGCATTGTCGAGGATTATCCAGCCCTCTGACTACTACCCCATGCTACTCATCCATGTGGGCACAAATGATACTGCGCGGTGTGACACTGAGCGGATCAAGAGTGACTACAGGGCTCTGGGAGTACGGGTGAAGGAGTTTGGAGCGCAGGTGGTATTCTCTTCGATTCTTCCTGTCAAAGGTAGGGGCCTGGGCGGAGACAGATGCATCATGGAGGTGAATGCCTGGCTGCGAAGATGGTGTCGGCAGGAGGGCTTTGGCTTCCTTGACCATGGGATGCCATTTGAGGAAGGACTGCTAGGCAGAGATGACGTTCACCTTTCGAGGAGGGGAAAGACCTATTTGGACACAGACTGGCTAACCTAGTGAGGAGGGCTTTAAACTAGGTTAGACGGGGACAGGTGAGCAAAGCCCACAGGTAAGTGGGGAACATGGAGACCTGGGAGATGGGTCGGAAACAAGAGGGAGCATGGGCTATAATGGCAGAGAGAAAGGAGGGTCAGAGCAAAACTGGGAGGCAAGATCGAACCAGTATCTTAGATGCCTATATACAAATGCGAGAAGTATGGGTAATAAGCAGGAAGAACTGGAAGTGCTAATAAATAAATACAACTATGACATTGTTGGCATCACTGAAACTTGGTGGGATAATACACATGATTGGAATGTTGGTGTGGATGGATACAGCTTGCTCAGGAAGGATAGACAGGGGAAAAAGGGAGGAGGTGTTGCCTTATATATTAAAAATGTACACACTTGGACTGAGGTAGAGATGGACATAGGAGACGGAAGTGTTGAGAGTCTCTGGGTTAGGCTAAAAGGGGTAAAAAACAAGGGTGATGTCATGCTAGGAGTCTACTACAGGCCACCTAACCAGGTGGAAGAGGTGGATGAGGCTTTTTTTAAACAACTAACAAAATCATCCAAAGCCCAAGATTTGGTGGTGATGGGGGACTTCAACTATCCGGATATATGTTGGGAAAATAACACAGCGGGGCACAGACTATCCAACAAATTCTTGGACTGCATTGCAGACAACTTTTTATTTCAGAAGGTTGAAAAAGCTACTGGGGGGAAGCTGTTCTAGACTTGATTTTAACAAATAGGGAGGAACTCGTTGAGAATTTGAAAGTAGAAGGCAGCTTGGGTGAAAGTGATCATGAAATCATAGAGTTTGAAATTCTAAGGAAGGGTAGAAGGGAGAACAGCAAAATAGAGACAATGGATTTCAGGAAGGCGGATTTTGGTAAGCTCAGAGAGCTGATAGGTAAGGTCCCATGGGAATCAAGACTGAGGGGAAAAACAACTGAGGAGAGTTGGCAGTTTTTCAAAGGGACACTATTAAGGGCCCAAAAGCAAGCTATTCCGCTGGTTAGGAAAGATAGAAAATGTGGCAAAAGACCACCTTGGCTTAACCACGAGATCTTGCATGATCTAAAAAATAAAAAGGAGTCATATAAAAAATGGAAACTAGGACAGATTACAAAGGATGAATATAGGCAAACAACACAGGAATGCAGGGGCAAGATTAGAAAGGCAAAGGCACAAAATGAGCTCAAACTAGCTACAGGAATAAAGGGAAACAAGAAGACTTTTTATCAATACATTAGAAGCAAGAGGAAGACCAAAGACAGGGTAGGCCCACTGCTTAGTGAAGAGGGAGAAACAGTAACAGGAAACTTGGAAATGGCAGAGATGCTTAATGACTTCTTTGTTTCGGTCTTCACCGAGAAGTCTGAAGGAATGCCTAACCTAGTGAATGCTAATGGGAAGGGGGTAGGTTTAGCAGATAAAATAAAAAAAGAACAAGTTAAAAATCACTTAGAAAAGTTAGATGCCTGCAAGTCACTAGGGCCTGATGAAATGCATCCTAGAATACTCAAGGAGCTAATAGAGGAGGTATCTGAGCCTCTAGCTATTATCTTTGGAAAATCATGGGAGACGGGAGAGATTCCAGAA
Organism: Terrapene triunguis; assembly: GCF_002925995.2. NCBI lineage: Eukaryota > Metazoa > Chordata > Testudines > Emydidae > Terrapene > Terrapene triunguis. The sequence continues at coordinate 136 of NW_020714254.1, read as the reverse complement.
GACTGGAAATGGGCAAATATAGTGCCCACCTATAAAAAGGGAACTAAAAACAACCCAGGAAACTACAGACCAGTTAGTTTAACTTCTGTGCCAGGGAAGATAATGGAGCAAGTAATTAAGGAAATCATCTGCAAAC
>NW_020714253.1:0-5432 GCF_002925995.2 Terrapene triunguis | reverse complement strand
AAACAGGAGGCCCATGAAAGAGAAGAAAAAGCCAAACAGGAGGCCCACAAGAGAGAGATGGAACTGGAAGCAGCAAGGACTAGGCAGAATGCAGCAGACCATCCTAACAACTCCTCTCCAGGTACCACTTCCCATCCCAGGCAATTCCCCACCTACAAGGCAGGCGATGATACTGAGGCCTTCTTAGAAAATTTTGAAAGGGCCTGCCTTGGATACAACATCCCTCTAACCCAGTACATGGTAGAGCTGAGACCGCAGCTCAGTGGACCCTTAGCAGAGGTGGCGGCTGAAATGCCTAAGGAACACATGAACAGTTATGAACTTTTTAAAAACAAGGCCAGAATCAGAATGGGGCTAACACCTGAGCATGCCCGTCGGCGGTTCAGAGCCCTAAGGTGGAAACCAGATGTGTCATTTACCCGGCATGCCTACCACATTCAAAAAAATTGGGATGCCTGGATATCAGGAGCAAATGTTAAATCTACGGAAGAGTTGCCCTTCCTATTGCAAATGGAGCAGTTTTTAGAGGGTGTTCCTGAGGAAATAGAAAGGTACATCCTAGATGGGAAGCCCAAAACTGTAACCGAGGCGGGGGAGATTGGAGCCAAATGGGTGGAGGTGACAGAAAAGAAAAAAGCTAGTAGCAGTTGGAGCGAATATCAGAAGGGGCAAGCCGAAACAAAACCTTATCACCGGGGACAACCCAAGGCCCCACCCACATCCCAAGGGAAACCCCAGACGCCTTCTCACCCCACCCCACCAGTCTCCACCAACCAACATCGCCCCGGTGATACCTTAGCAGGGCGATGTTTTAAATGTAATGAACTGGGGCATATAAAGGCTCACTGCCCCAAGAACCCCAACCGATTACAGTTCATTACACCCCAGTCACACCAAAGATCCCCAGACCCAGATGCCTCTCTCATACCCTCGGAGCGAAGGGAAACCTTGAGAGTGGGCGGAAAGAAGGTTATCGCTTGGAGGGATACTGGGGCACAAGTGTCAACTATCCACCAATCCCTAGTGGACCCCAAACTCATCAACCCGGAGGCTACAGTGACAATTCAACCCTTCGTGTCACAGTCTGTAACCTTGCCTACAGCCCAGTTGCATGTCCAGTACAAGGGCTGGGCAGGAATGTGGACTTTTGCAGTATATGACAATTATCCCATCCCCATGCTGCTGGGGGAAGACTTGGCCAACCATGTGAAGCTAGCCAAGAGGGTGGGAATAGTCACCCGCAGCCAGGCTAAGCAAGTTTTCACCCCCATCCCTGTTCCTGAGCCGTCCACCAGAGCCCCGTCTGTGTTACCGGAGACCCAAACACAGGTGGTGGAACCGGATCCCCTGCCAACGACTGCAACAGCCGTAGTGGATCCAATCCCAGAGACCCAGCCAAAGCCAGTCCCAGAACCGGAACTGGCAACGCAACCAGCACCAGAACCATTGCCAGCACTGAGTCCAGCGCTTGCAACCCCGTCTACAACTCCAATGCCAGAGGGCACCAGCGAGCCTGAACTGGCGGAAGCAGCAGATAACCCTACCCAAGAGGCTCAGCCAGAGCCTGAAATACCACATAGTGCACCAGAGGACAGCGGTTCACAGTCAATGGAAACAGCCCCAGCACCTGCATCGCTTCCAGAGGGACCAAGCCCCAGTCCACAGTCCAAGGAGGAACTGATGTCTCCAGCATCAAGGGAACAGTTCCAGGCCGAGCAGGAAGCAGATGACAGCCTTCAGAAAGCTTGGGCGGCGGCGCGGAGCACCCCACCGCCTCTCAGCTCTTCTAACCGATCCCGGTTTGTTGTAGAAAAAGGACTTTTATACAAGGAGACTCTTTCTGGTGGGCACCAGGAAGACTGGCATCCTCAAAGACAGTTGGTAGTTCCCACTAAGTATCGGGTAAAGCTCTTGAGCTTAGCCCATGATCATCCCAGTGGCCATTCTGGGGTGAACAGAACCAAAGACCGGTTGGGGAAGTCCTTCCACTGGGAGGGAATGGGCAAGGACGTTGCTAATTATGTCCGGTCTTGTGAGGTGTGCCAACGAGTGGGAAAGCCCCAAGACCAGGTTAAAGCCCCTCTCCAGCCACTACCCATAATTGAGGTCCCATTTCAGCGAGTAGCTGTGGATATTCTGGGTCCTTTCCCAAAGAAGACACCCAGAGGAAAGCAGTACGTACTGACTTTCATGGATTTTGCTACCCGATGGCCAGAAGCTGTACCCTTAAGCAACACCAAGGCTAAAAGTGTGTGTCAGGCATTAGCAGACATTTTTGCCAGGGTAGGGTGGCCCTCCGACATCCTTACAGATTCGGGAACTAATTTCCTGGCAGGGAACATGAAAACCCTGTGGGAAGCTCATGGGGTGAATCACTTGGTTGCCACCCCTCATCACCATCAAACCAATGGTCTGGTGGAGAGGTTTAATGGAACTTTGGGGGCCATGATACGTAAATTCATAAATGAACACTCCAATGATTGGGACCTAGTGTTGCAGCAGTTGCTTTTTGCCTACAGGGCTGTACCACATCCCAGTTTAGGGTTTTCACCATTTGAACTTGTGTATGGCCGCGAGGTTAAGGGGCCATTACAGTTGGTGAAGCAGCAATGGGAGGGGTTTACGCCTTCTCCAGGAACTAACATTCTAGACTTTGTAAGCAACCTACAAAACACCCTCCGACACTCTTTAGCCCTTGCTAAAGAAAACCTAAAGGATGCTCAGGAAGAGCAAAAGGCCTGGTATGATAAACATTCCAGAGAACGGTCCTTCAAAGTAGGAGACCAAGTCATGGTCTTAAAGGCGCTCCAGGCCCATAAAATGGAAGCGTCGTGGGAAGGACCATTCACGGTCCAGGAGCGCCTAGGAGCTGTTAACTATCTCATAGCCTCCCCCACCTCCAACATAAAGCCTAAGGTATACCATGTTAATTCTCTTAAGCCCTTTTATTCCAGAGAATTAAACGTTTGCCAGTTTACAGCCCAGGAAACAGATGACGCGGAGTGGCCTGCAGGTGTCTACTACGAAGGAAAAAGGAATGGTGGCGTGGAAGAGGTGAACCTCTCCACGACCCTGGGACGTCTGCAGCGACAGCAGATCAAGGAGCTGTGCACAAGCTTTGCACCGATTTTCTCAGCCACTCCAGGACGGACCGAACGGGCATACCACTCCATTGACACAGGTAATGCTCACCCAATTAGAACCCCATCCTACCGGGAGTCACCTCATGCCCAAGCTGCTATACAAAGGGAGATCCAGGACATGCTACAGATGGGTATAATCCGCCCCTCTAACAGTGCATGGGCATCTCCAGTGGTTCTAGTTCCCAAACCAGATGGGGAAATACGCTTTTGCGTGGACTACCGTAAGCTAAATGCTGTAACTCGTCCTGACAACTATCCAATGCCACGCACAGATGAGCTATTGGAAAAATTGGGACATGCCCAATTCATCTCTACTTTAGACTTAACCAAAGGGTACTGGCAAGTACCGCTAGATGAACCCGCTAAGGAAAAGTCAGCCTTCGTCACCCAGGCAGGGGTGTACGAATTCAATGTACTCCCTTTCGGGTTGCGAAATGCACCCGCCACCTTCCAAAGACTTGTAGATGGTCTCCTAGCGGGATTGGGAGAATCTGCAGTTGCCTACCTCGATGATGTGGCCATTTTTTCTAATTCATGGACAGAGCACCTGGAGCACCTGGGAAAAGTCTTCGAGCGCATCCGACAGGCAGGACTAACTGTTAAGGCTAAAAAGTGTCAAATAGGCCAAAACAGAGTGACGTACCTGGGGCACCAGGTGGGTCAAGGAACTATAAATCCCCTACAGGCCAAAGTGGATGCTATCCAAAAGTGGCCGGTTCCAAAGTCAAAGAAACAGGTCCAATCCTTCTTAGGCTTGGCCGGATATTATAGGCGATTTGTACCACACTACAGCCAAATCGCCGCCCCGCTGACAGACCTAACCAGAAAGAAACAGCCAAATGCAGTTCAGTGGACTGATAAGTGTCAAAAGGCCTTTAACCAGCTTAAGGCAACACTCATGTCTGACCCTGTGCTAAGGGCCCCAGACTTTGACAAACCGTTCCTAGTAACCACAGATGCGTCCGAGCGAGGCGTGGGAGCAGTTTTAATGCAGGAAGGACCGGATCAAGAATTCCATCCTGCCGTGTTTCTCAGCAAAAAACTGTCTGAGAGGGAAAGCCACTGGTCAATCAGCGAAAAGGAATGCTACGCCATTGTGTACGCGCTGGAAAAGCTACGCCCATATGTTTGGGGACGGCGTTTCCAACTACAAACAGACCATGCTGCGCTACAGTGGCTTCATACCGCCAAGGGAAATAACAAAAAACTTCTTCGATGGAGTTTAGCTCTCCAAGATTTTGATTTTGAAATACAACACATTTCGGGAGCTTCTAACAAAGTGGCTGATGCACTCTCCCGGGAAAGTTTCCCAGAGTTAACTGGTTAACAATTGTTCTTGGAATCAAACATATTGTTAGTTTTTATATAATCAGTAGTATGTCTAAAGGTACATGTGTCTTATTAACTCTGTTTTCTCCTAGAACTCCAGGAAGAAATCACAGCCAGTGTGGAACCGAACGTCCAACACTATCTGTGATTTGGGGGGCGTGTCATAACTATAAAGGGAAGGGTAACAGCTCTCTGTGTACAGAGACTCCAAATCCTTTTACCTGTAAAGGGTTAAGAAGCTCGGGTAACCTGGCTGACACCTGACCCAAGGACCAATAAGGAGACAAGATACTTTCAAATCTTGGGGGGGGGAAAGGCTTTTGTGTGTGCTCTTTGTTTTAACGAGTGGTTCGCTCTGGGGACTGAGAGGGACCAGACATCAATCCAGGTTCTCCCCATCTTTATAAACAAGTCTCTCCTATTTCAAACTAGTAAGTAAAAAGACAGCAAGGCGTCTTAGATTTACTTTGTTTTCTCAACTTGTAAATGTACCTTTTTACCAGAGTGTGTATCTTTGTTTGCTGTACTTTGAACCTAAGACAGAGGGGGGTCCTCTGAGCTCTTTAAGTTTGATTACCCTGTAAAGTATTTTCCATACTGATTTTACAGAGATGATTTTTACCTTTTTCTTTAATTAAAAGCCTTCTTTTTTAAGAACCAGATTGATTTCTCCTTGTTTTAAGATCCAAGGGGGTTTGGATCTGTATTCACCAGGAGTTGGTGAAAGGAGGGTGGAAGGAAGGAGGGGGGATGGTTAACTTCTCCTTGTTTTAAGATCCAAGGGGGTTTGGATCTGTGTTCACCAGGGAATTGGTGAAAGGTTTCTCAAGGCTTCCCAGGGAGGGAATTCTTGTGATGGTGGCAGCGGACCAAAGCTAAGCTGGTAGATAAGCTTAGAAGTTTTTATGCAGGCCCCTACATTTGAACCCTAAAGTTCAAAGTGGGGATCCAGCCTTGACA
>NW_020714252.1:0-2637 GCF_002925995.2 Terrapene triunguis | reverse complement strand
CTGGTGGACGGCTCAGGAACAGGGATGGGGGTGAAAGCTTGCTTAGCCTGGCTGCGGGTGACTATTCCCACCCTCTTGGCTAGCTTCACATGGTTGGCCAAGTCTTCCCCCAGCAGCATGGGGATGGGATAATTGTCATAGACTGCAAAAGTCCACATTCCTGACCAGCCCTTGTACTGGACATGTAACTTGGCTGTAGGCAAGGTTACAGACTGTGACACGAAGGGTTGAATGGTCACTGGAGCCTCCGGGTTGATGAGTTTGGGGTCCACTAGGGATTGGTGGATAGTTGACACTTGTGCCCCAGTGTCCCTCCAAGCGATAACCTTCTTTCCGCCCACTCTCAAGGTTTCCCTTCGCTCCGAGGGTATGAGAGAGGCATCTGGGTCTGGGGATCTTTGGTGTGATTGGGGTGTAATGAACTGTAATCGGTTGGGGTTCTTGGGACCTTCCGAGGGAAACGGTGGGGGCGAAAGACCTCTCTGGCTTCAAGATTAGGCTAGATAAGTTTATGGAGGGAATGGTTTGATGGGATAACATGATTTTAGTCAATTAGGCAATAACAGCCATCGCTGGTAAAATGAGGGTCTGGCTAGAGAATCTTGCCTGTATGCTCGGGGTTCTGCTGATCGCCATATTTGGGGTCGGGAAGGAATTTTCCTCCAGGGTAGATTGGCAGTGGCCCTGGAGGTTTTTCGCCTTCCTCCGCAGCATAGGGCAGGGGTCGCAAGCTGGAAGATTCTCTGCAACTTGAAGTCTTTAGATCACGATCTGGAGACTTCAACAGCAGAGTTAAGGGAAAGTGGGGGGGTCAGCTTTTGTGGCCTGCATCATGCGGGAGGTCAGACCAGATGACCATATTGGTCCCTTCTGACCTTAAAGTCTATGAGTCTATTAAAGTCTATGAGACAGTGAGCCTTTATATGCCCCAGTTCATTACATTTAAAACATCGCCCTTCTAAGGTATCACCAGGGAGATGTTGGTTGGTGGAGACTGGTGTGGTGGGGTGAGAAGGCGTCTGGGGTTTCCCTTGGGATGTGGGTGGGGCCTTGGGTTGTCCCCGGTGATAAGGTTTTGTTTCGGCTTGCCCCTTCTGATATTCGCTCCAACTGCTACTAGTTTTTTTCTTTTCTGTCACCTCCACCCATTTGGCTCCAATCTCCCCCGCCTCGGTTACAGTTTTGGGCTTCCCATCTAGGATGTACCTTTCTATTTCCTCAGGAACACCCTCTAAAAACTGCTCCATTTGCAATAGGAAGGGCAACTCTTCCGTAGATTTAACATTTGCTCCTGATATCCAGGCATCCCAATTTTTCCCAATGTGGTAGGCATGTCGGGTAAATGACACATCGGGTTTCCACCTTAGGGCTCTGAACCGCCGACGGGCATGCTCAGGTGTTAGCCCCATTCTGATTCTGGCCTTGTTTTTAAAAAGTTCATAACTGTTCATGTGTTCCTTAGGCATTTCAGCTGCCACCTCTGCTAAGGGTCCACTGAGCTGCGGCCTCAGCTCTACCATGTACTGGTCTGCAGGGAGGCTGTATCCAAGGCAGGCCCTTTCAAAATTTTCTAAGAAGGCCTCAGTATCATCGCCTGCCTTGTAGGTGGGGAATTTTCTGGGATGAGAAGTGGTACCTCGAGAGGGGTTGTTAGGATGGGCTGTTGTATCCGCCCTAGCCCTTGCTACTTCCAGTTCATGCTTCCTTTCTTTTTCTCTCACCTCCTCTTTGGCTTTTTCCAGCTCCATAGTTCTCTTGTGGGCCTCCTCTTTGGCTTTTTCTCAGCTCTATCTCTTTTTCTTTCAGCTCCATAGCTCTCTTGTGGGCCTCCTCTTTGGCTTTTTCTTCTTTGGTAGTCATTTTCCTGTTTTCTTGTGCTGGGTCACACCCCTCTGCAGTTGACTGAAACTGGGATGCACTCAGCTCAGGCTGCTGCTGAGTTAACAGAGACTTTCTAACTAGCTACTCCCGAGGATGTAAAAAGAAAAAAAAAACAATTCAGCTTGTAAATTCCTTTTACCAGTCGTTTGCTCATTAATTGAACCCTTCTCTTAACAAAGGCTCTTGTTAAAAAAAACTTAACACCTCTGCCTTCAGGCAAGGAGAGATAAGATATGCATCTACCTTCAGCTCTGCTTTCCAAGCAGCTCTGCTTTCTAAGCAGCTAGAAGGGAAAAAAAAAAAATCTTACTGGCTTTTGGGTTTAAAATGATCTCCACCGCTCTGCCACCATGTCAAGGCTGTATCCCCACTTTGAACTTTAGGGTACAAGTGTGGGGGCCTGCATGAAGACTTCTAAGCTTAACTACCAGCTTAGATCTGGAACGCTGCCACCATTTCCCACAAGCTAATTCCCTTCCCTGGGAAGTTTTGAGAAACCTTTCACCAATTCCCTGGTGAATACAGATCCAAACCCCTTGGATCTTAAAACAAGGAGAAATTGACCCTTCCCCGCTCCTTCCTTTCACCAACTCCTGGTGAATACAGATCCAACTCCCTTGGATCTAAAAACAAGGAAAAATCAATCTGGTTCTTTAAAAGAAGGCTTTTAATTAAAGAAAAAGGTAAAAATCATCTCTGTAAAATCAGTATGGAAAATAACTTTACAGGGTAATCAAACTTAAAGAGCTCAGAGGA
>NW_020714251.1:0-3411 GCF_002925995.2 Terrapene triunguis | reverse complement strand
TTATAGTACTGTACACAGGAGAGCTGTTACCCTTCCCTTTATAGTTACGACACCCCCCCCAAATCACAGATAGTGTTGGACGTCCGGTTCCACACTGGCTGTGATTTCTTCCTGGAGCTCTAGAAGAAAACAGAGTTAATAAGACACATGTATCTTTAGACATACTACTGATTATATAAAAACTAACAATATGTTCCAGTCCAAGATCAATTTTGAACCAGTTGACTCTGGGAAACTTTCCCGGGAGAGTGCATCAGCCACTTTGTTAGAAGCTCCTGAAATGTGTTGTATTTCAAAATCAAAATCTTGGAGAGCTAAACTCCACCGAAGAAGTTTTTTGTTATTCCCTTTGGCGGTATGAAGCCACTATAGCGCAGCATGGTCTGTTTGTAGTTGGAAACGCCGTCCCCAAACATATGGGCGTAACTTTTCCAGCGCGTACACAATGGCGTAGCATTCCTTTTCACTGATTGACCAGTGGCTTTCCCTCTCAGACAGTTTCTTGCTGAGAAACACGACAGGATGGAATTCTTGATCCGGTCCTTCCTGCATTAAAACTGCTCCCACGCCTCGCTCGGACACATCTGTGGTTACTAGGAATGGTTTGTCAAAGTCTGGGGCCCTTAGCACAGGGTCAGATATGAGTGTTGCCTTAAGCTGGTTAAAGGCCTTTTGACACTCATCAGTCCACTGAACTGCATTTGGCTGTTTCTTTCTGGTTAGGTCTGTCAGCGGGGCGGCGATTTGGCTGTAGTGTGGTACAAATCGCCTATAATATCCGGCCAAGCCTAAGAAGGATTGGACCTGTTTCTTTGACTTTGGAACCGGCCACTTTTGGATAGCATCCACTTTGGCCTGTAGGGGATTTATAGTTCCTTGACCCACCTGGTGCCCCAGGTACGTCACTCTGTTTTGGCCTATTTGACACTTTTTAGCCTTAACAGTTAGTCCTGCCTGTCGGATGCGCTCGAAGACTTTTTCCAGGTGCTCCAGGTGTTCTGTCCATGAATCAGAAAAAATGGCCACATCATCGAGGTAGGCAACTGCAGATTCTCCCAATCCCGCTAGGAGACCATCTACAAGTCTTTGGAAGGTGGCGGGTGCATTTCGCAACCCGAAAGGGAGTACATTGAATTCATACACCCCTGCCTGGGTGACGAAGGCTGACCTTTCCTTAGCGGGTTCATCTAGTGGTACTTGCCAGTACCCTTTGGTTAAGTCTAAAGTAGAGATGAATTGGGCATGTCCCAATTTTTCCAATAGCTCATCTGTGCGTGGCATTGGATAGTTGTCAGGACGAGTTACAGCATTTAGCTTACGGTAGTCCACGCAAAAGCGTATTTCCCCATCTGGTTTGGGAACTAGAACCACTGGAGATGCCCATGCACTGTTAGAGGGGCGGATTATACCCATCTGTAGCATGTCCTGGATCTCCCTTTGTATAGCAGTTTGGGCATGAGGTGACTCCTGGTAGGGTGGGGTTCTAATTGGGTGAGCATTACCTGTGTCAATGGAGTGGTATGCCCGTTCGGTCCGTCCTGGAGTGGCTGAGAAAATTGGTGCAAAGCTTGTGCACAGCTCCTTGATCTGCTGTCGCTGCAGACGTCCAAGGGTCGTGGAGAGGTTCACCTCTTCCACGCCACCATTCCTTTTTCCTTCGTAGTAGACACCTTCAGGCCACTCCGCGTCATCTGTTTCCTGGGCTGTAAACTGGCAAACGTTTAATTCTCTGGAATAAAAGGGCTTAAGAGAATTAACATGGTATACCTTAGGCTTTATGTTGGAGGTGGGGGAGGCTATGAGATAGTTAACAGCTCCTAGGCGCTCCTGGACCGTGAATGGTCCTTCCCATAACGCTTCCATTTTATGGGCCTGGAGCGCCTTTAAGACCATGACTTGGTCTCCTACTTTGAAGGACCGTTCTCTGGAATGTTTATCATACCAGGCCTTTTGCTCTTCCTGAGCATCCTTTAGGTTTTCTTTAGCAAGGGCTAAAGCGTGTCGGAGGGTGCTTTGTAGATTGCTTACAAAGTCTAGAATGTTAGTTCCTGGAGAAGGCGTAAACCCCTCCCATTGCTGCTTCACCAACTGTAATGGCCCCTTAACCTTGCGGCCATACACAAGTTCAAATGGTGAAAACCCTAAACTGGGATGTGGTACAGCCCTGTAGGCAAAAAGCAACTGCTGCAACACTAGGTCCCAATCATTGGAGTGTTCATTTATGAATTTACGTATCATGGCCCCCAAAGTTCCATTAAACCTCTCCACCAGACCATTGGTTTGATGGTGATGAGGGGTGGCAACCAAGTGATTCACCCCATGAGCTTCCCACAGGTTTTTCATGTTCCCTGCCAGGAAATTAGTTCCCGAATCTGTAAGGATGTCGGAGGGCCAACCTACCCTGGCAAAAATGTCTGCTAATGCCTGGCACACACTTTTAGCCCTGGTGTTGCTTAAGGGTACTGCTTCCGGCCATCGGGTAGCAAAATCCATGAAAGTCAGTACGTACTGCTTTCCTCTGGGTGTCTTCTTTGGGAAAGGACCCAGAATATCCACAGCTACTCGCTGAAATGGGACCTCAATTATGGGTAGTGGCTGGAGAGGGGCTTTAACCTGGTCTTGGGGCTTTCCCACTCGTTGGCACACCTCACAAGACCGGACATAATTAGCAACGTCCTTGCCCATTCCCTCCCAGTGGAAGGACTTCCCCAACCGGTCTTTGGTTCTGTTCACCCCAGAATGGCCACTGGGATGATCATGGGCTAAGCTCAAGAGCTTTACCCGATACTTAGTGGGAACCACCAACTGTCTTTGAGGATGCCAGTCTTCCTGGTGCCCACCAGAAAGAGTCTCCTTGTATAAAAGTCCTTGTTCTACAACAAACCGGGATCGGTTAGAAGAACTGAGAGGCGGTGGGGTGCTCCGCGCCACCACCCAAGCTTTCTGAAGGCTGTCATCTGCTTCCTGCTCGGCCTGGAACAGTTCCCTTGATGCTGGAGACATCAATTCCTCCTTGGACTGTGGACTGGGGCTTGGTCCCTCTGGAAGCAATGCAGGTGCTGGGGCTGTTTCCATTGACTGTGAACCGCTGTCCGCTGGTGCACTATGTGGTATTTCAGGCTCTGGTTGAGCCTCTTGGGTAGGGTTATCTGCTGCTTCCGCCAGTTCAGGCTCGCTGGTGCCCTCTGGCATTGGAGTTGTAGACGGGTTTGCAAGCGCTGGACTCAGTGCTGGCAATGGTTCAGGTGCTGGTTGCGTTACCAGTTCCGGTTCTGGGACTGGCTTTGGCTGGGTCTCTGGGATTGGATCCACTACGGCTGTTGCAGTCGTTGGCAGGGGATCCGGTTCCACCACCTTTGTCTGGGTCTCTGGTAACACAGACGGGGCCCTGGTGGACGGCTCAGGAACAGG
>NW_020714250.1:0-2999 GCF_002925995.2 Terrapene triunguis | reverse complement strand
ATTAACCAAACTCTGAAGGATATAGGAGTTTAGGTTTAAATTGTGTTATAGAGGTACATACACCCTCAGCCGTAGCAAGACTGAGCTAAAGAGGAGAACTTAGTGTTTCTCACTCTGATCTGGGGAAGGATTTGTATAATTGGTGTATGAACCCTCGGTGGTAGCAGACAGAGTAATACAGAGGGAGGCTTAGCGTCTCTCCCTCTGGCCCAGAGTGGGTTAAAAACATAAGATACAGATCTTGTTCTGTTAAATCAAACTCTGAAGGATATAAGAGTTTGGGCAGTGTAGTGTGGTTTATGTTTGTTTGTTTGTTTTTGTTTTTTTGTAAGTAATATTGTGGTAATTTCACAATTTTAAAGAAAATGTTTAAGGAACGGGACCAGGAAGGGTGGGGGCTAGTTAAAAAGCCCACCCTCCTTGCTAAATTGGGAGTGGAAAAAGCTTGTACCCATGGAAAGGACCTGTTTATTGGAAAAAGCAGGATCAGGCCCAGGCAAGCAAAAGATAAAGAAACTGAAAAACAGGTTAGGTACAGAGAGTTAAAACAGCACTCTCAAATCTTACAGCAGCAGTAACATCAGGAGAAGAAACATTTGAGACCCCAGAAGGGGGCAGACCTTTGGGACCCCTCTGGAGATTGGGAAGGGGGATATTTAAAATATTTGGGTAAATTCCTCCTCCCAGGGCCAAAATGCCATTGAAACAGTTAACAACAGTGCCTGCTTCTGCCTCAGATCTCCAGGCCATGGCAAAATGGCTGGAGATTTTAAAACAGAATTTTTTTTCTAGATGAAGTGTTAACGCCCTTTTACTGAGAGAAAGGAAGAATTTACACTCACAAAAAAATGCACAATTTAATTAGCATTTGTGCAGCCCCAAGTACCAAACACACTGTGGCAGAAACTAAGCAGGTTCTGCCATGGTGGGAGCACTGTGCTAATTTGTTTCCAAGCTTTTATCTTTCAGGCTCTGAACCAGAACATCAGAAGAGCTGGTACCAGCTGAAGAGTTATAAAATACCATGGTTATAGTGTCATGACAAAGTCTGTGTTCAGTGTTCTGTGTTGCATGTTCTGTGTCTGTCTCTAGTGGTGTCCTGTGCTAGCATTGGGTCCAGAAAAAGAGGGGATACTACACTAGACAGGGCAAATGTCTTTTCCTCTCTCTACTTCCCCCATGTCCATCCAATTTATCAATCACCACTTGTGTCCAAAGGACTTTGGTCCCCAGTGCATCAGGTTTATTTTTTGTTAGGTTCTCTAATAGTCATTTTGTTGTTAATTTTTGTTATTAATACATTTGCATTGTTAGTTACATTTGCTTGTATTGTTAATTCCACACTTTCCTCTATGCACTCTGGTTCTACTTCCCCAAGCCCTAAAGGGTAGTTCTTGGGCCCCCATAACCTGTAAAACCTTGGCCCATGATTGTAGGGCCCCATCTTTCAGGTCCCCAGAAACCTCTTAAGAACAACTATTAAAAATAGGAAATTCTGCAACATTTTAGCAACTAAATGTTAGTTTAAGTCCAAATCAGCTTAACCTTGCATAACAACTGTGGTACTCCTACAAAATCTTATTTGTTGTGTGTGCTTAAGAAGGTCCTGACCTCAGTGACTTTTATTGTTTGATGGCTATTGCAGCATCAAACTTGGGCCTCATCTTCTTTGTCAATGTACCCAATTATTGTAATGGTAATGGTTTTATAATTGTTTTGTTTGTTTGCAACAGATCACCTGTGCCCTACAATAACAACAACTGCTGTAATAATCATAAATAAAGGGGCAAAGTGTTGTAGAAGAAGCCCACCTGGTCAGCAATTCTAAATATAATTTTTCATCCCATCATTGTCCTATTAGTAATCCTAACTGTTATGTTGGTTCTGCCTTAAAACAATTACATAAAGTGTGACCCATTCAATGCCCCTGGATTGCAGGGTCAAAAGGGGGACAATGTAGAACCAATGTGAATGAAATTGTTTTTAGTTATCCTGTACCATTGTAACTTCTGTTCACCATTTCATAACACCTGCCATTTTGCCTACATTGTAACTTTCATTACACTTGCCATTTTTCCTACATTGTAACTTCTGTGCCATATTGTAATTCAAACCCCATTTTACAACGCTTACTCCATTTTGTAAGGGCTTGCTGCAACCTTCATTGTTGCAAACCCTGCTGTAATTTTATTAGTCTAGTTGAGATGTGTGAATGAGGGATGCATGGGTAATAGAATCAACCTCCAGCACCAGCCCGTCCTGATGAGATAAAGTTCAAATACCAACGGCTGAAAAACTAGACAACAGCCCTAACTCAAGCAAGAAGCATCCACCCTAAAAAGAAACAACAGAAGGAAGATCAAAGCCAGGTCCCAGGCTGACAGTCACACCTGCAATTGACGGGTGATCAAGCAAACCCAGAGGCGGCCTGACACAGCAAGACCTAGGAACTTTGAATCCAAACTAAACTCCTATAAAAAAGGAAGGGTGAGATGAGAGACTTTGGGTAACGTTCTGCTATCAACATCAAGGAGCATCGGTGCGCGCCCGACAGAGACCCGGCTCCTCCTCGTGCTCAGCTTTCCTGGCCAGTTAGCTGCCACGAGCTACGATCCCAAGCTGCGAACTCAAACTACAATCAGGACTGGTAACTATCCAGCAGCTGCAGAACATTTTGGGGTGTGTGTGTGTGTGTGTGTGTGTATATGTGAGTGTGTGTGTATAAGCATTAAGGTATTTGCTAATAGTTACAGATTAATAATAAATGTGGCATCTTTGTCTTGACCCCTAAAACAATCCTGTGTAAGTTTGTGGGACAACATTATTGGTGGAGAATGTGAAAGGGGGAGCAAGCAAGCATAGAATCCACAGTTATTATAAAACTGGTGTGCACACCGCCAGCTTTAGCAAGCCTGGCACTAGAGGAAAAAAAGTGTAAACTTTCAGTTAATTAACCAAACTCTGAAGGATATAGGAGTTTAGGTTTAAATTGTGTTATA
>NW_020714249.1:0-9260 GCF_002925995.2 Terrapene triunguis | reverse complement strand
GACAGAGCCTTGAGTCTGGCGCCTTAGACCACTCGGCCATCCTGACACTGATAGGAGGAAATGTCAAACAAATACATCCTCATTTCTCTGACGATGTATGTTTCTAGTTCATTTTGCTTCAGCAGTTTGTTTTTTCTCAGTGTTGTTCACACACCCCTAAATCCTGCCCCGCAAAACACCCAGACCCACACGCAGACAGAGCGCGACTGAGCCAGCCACTCCCGCTGTGTTAGTGAGAGAAAGGGGAGTGGGTTAGACTCACTCCGGTCTGGGGTTCAGCTTCTCTGCATCCATGTTTGGTGTTTAAGCTAAAAATCAGGCAGAGGTGAGAGCACCGCTTGGAAAACAATGCAGCCAGTTACTAATCAATGCTATTGCAAGCCTGGAAAACACCAAGGCCAAAGAGCCGCCTCCCCTTTAGAAGCCAGCACCCCCAACTCCATGTAGCATTTAACCCTATCCCTGATGGACGTTTGACTGAAAGCTGCTGCAAAGCAGATAGCTTTGGGAACAATTCTTCTACCTTCAGCAGGCTCAGGACTTGCCTACACTAGGATGTGTTTTCACAGCACAGTTAGCTCGAGTTATAACTTGACTGTTACCCCTAATTTGATTCCTGTCCACACATAAAAATCTGTAGCTCAAGTTAAGTGGCACTTAAATTTGAACTAACTAGCCTATTGGGAGGAGGGGTGGAAGCTAGTAATGCAGTGTGGGGGAATGTAACAGCAAATCCAATCCCTCTGCTAAGGCCATATCACCCTGTTTAGCTAGGTGAAGTCTGGTTAGTCACTTTCACTCCACCCAGGCTAGCTCAAGTATGCAGTAACTTGAGTGTGTTAACTCACGCCAACTGTTACAATGAAAACAAGCCCTTAGAGTTGTTCCTGATCAGTGGCGTGTGTGGAGATTCTTATTCCAGAACAAGAATGACTTGTTTGTGTTTAACCAACTGTCAGAGTTAAACTAAGCAGAAACAAGGCACTCTTGTTCAAGAATACGAGTGTCCATTGGTCAGGAGCAGCTACTGTGCTTTACATTCACAATCTCTCTTAATTTGCATTAACTTTCAAGTGTAGACAAGCCCTCAGTGTTGTCAACTCTTGCGATAGCTGGTGTTTTTTTTAAAGTTCCAGCTCCAGGAGTCATGTGATTACGACCTTCAGCTTTCTTTGTTTTTTTTAAGAAGTTTCTAGTCCAACTGCAAAGAAAAGCTTGAAAACATGCCCTGAATGGATTCAAATGGCTTAAAAACCAGAAGGCAAAGAAAAAGAACCCCAAATGTACTGTTTTTAACAATGAAATATCATGATTTTTAAGCCCCCCTAATGATTTTTTGAGGCCTCTGAATGCCAGGCTTTAGTGTTACTGCATGTCTCTGTCCCATCAGAAAGAGGGTGATCTAGTTCTTCAGCTGGGACACCTTGATTTCTTAATGCTCACAGTCAAGTGATCACCACAAGGGGAAGAGGAGGACGGCTAAGTACGGGAAAAGAATCAAAGCAGTGCCATCTCTCACAATTTACATCACGCATCTCACAATAGCTGGCGGTTTACTCGAAGGCCCAGCTGCTGGAACCAAGAGATGGAATGAGAATCTCAGCTGGGAATCTCATGAATTTTAAGCCAGTCATGATTGGGGGCTCTGACTTATGATTTTCAAACACTGGGTTAGTGATACTGGAATCAGCTATTTTGATAGGTCCAGGCACACAGCTCCAGATCAGGGAGGAGACTGCTCTTTCTCACACTTAGGCCTTATCTACACTACAAATGTTTTGCCGATGGAGCTATTCTGTTACAGCTAGACTAGCAGAACCCCTAGTGTAGACACAATTTATGCTAACAGAGTGAGTTTTTCTGCTGGTGTAGTAACATCATCTCCCCAAATGACATTAGCTATGCCAACAGCCAGACTCAAGGACTAGCTTTATAGAGAAAGATCTGTGGCTATCCCCAGTGCTTTGATGAAAATCAGTTCCCTGACAAATAAAGTTTGTGACATACATTAGCTACAGAACCCCATGCTCCTTCTCTTTCCCCTTCCCTGGCTCCCACCATTTTTCTTCATCTCCGCCTCCCCACCACACTTTTTCTTTCCCACAAGGACAGACATGAGAAATCCATTGTTGAAATCTCTCCAGGCAGGTCACATATGCACAGCCAGCTTTCCCTTCCCATCTGTTCTGTGTTTGAATGGCACCCAGCACAGCAGGGTCCTGATCCATGCCTGAGGCTCCTTGCACATAGGTGCTGGAACTAGGGCTGCTGGAGGTGTGGTAGCACCCCCTGGTTTGAAGTGGTTTCCATCCTATACATGGTTTACAGTATGGTTCAATGGCTCTCAGCACCTTCACTGTACAAATTGTTCCAGTGCCTATGTCCTTGAAACTAACACAATACAAATAATAACAACACCCAGGCAGCCTCTCTTCAAACACTCTTGCAGGCCCGTGAATAGGCAGACACAAACTCCACCTTTTTTTGTGTGCATGTGTTAAGGGTGCAATGGAATGATGAATACAATCCATTTATTTCTGTGCCCTCTTTCGCCTCGTCACGATGAAGGATAAGATTATGTCTGTGACTTCCAGAGACCTCTGTGATATTTTCCGCTTCCACCCACCCAGGAGCAGAGGGGGAGGGGGGATTTGGAGCCCCAAGCTGCCATGGGCAACGGGGGTCCCCCGCAGCTCTCACTTGCCATGGGCAGTGGGGGGACCTGGAGCTCCAAGCCACCGTGGGCAATGGGGGATTTCAGAGCTGTCAGCTGCAATGGCGGCAGGTGCTGACCCTCCTTGATTGATGAGTTTAGAGGGTGCTGAATTTCTAACCAAGTCTTCTTTTCTCCCAACTGTTTACTCAGCCAAAGCGGGGAGAGAGGAGGTAAAATGGGGCCAAGCCATAGCCACCCCTCCCTTGAGTAACCCCCAGATGCAGAACTATGCTGAGGAGACACTGCCCCCCCCCCCACACACACACACACTAAGAGGGCACTACAGCCCAGGTGTTGCTTCCCCTACCCATATGTGGGCAGAATAGAGGATGGCCAATCTACTCCAGCCAATGAGAGCAGAAGCAGGGACCTCGGGTCTTTTGGACATTCAGAGAACATGCTACAGTTTCAACTGGCCTTTCTCTGACCTGTGTTGATGGGCTGTTTGCTCCAACCATAGTATAAATCTGTAAAACTATAAATCCATGGTAGACCCACATCTTGAATACTGTGTGCAGATGTGGTCGCCCCATCTCAAAAAAAGATTTATTGGCATTGCAAAATGTTTAGAAAAGGGCAACAAAAATTATTAGGGGTATGGAATGGCTTCCCTGTGAAGAGAGATTAATAAGACTGGGAATTTTAAGTTTGGAAACGGGACGACTAAGGGAGGGATATGATAGAGGTATATAAAATCATGACTGGTGTGGAGAAAGTAAATAAGGAAGTGTTATTTACCCCTCCTAACACAAAAACTAGAGGTGACCAAATGAAAGTATTTCTTCATACAACGCACAGTCAACCCCTGTGGAACTCCTTGCCAGCGGATGTTGTGAAGGCCAAGACCATAGCAGGGTTCAAAAAAGAACTAGATGAGTTCCTGGAGGATAGGTCCATCAATGGCTATTAGCCAGGATGGTGTCCCTAGCCTCTGTTTGTCAGAAGCTGGGAGTGAGCGACAGGGGATGGATCATTTGATGATTGCCTGTTCTGTTCATTCCCTCTGGGGCACTTGGCATTGGCCACTGGTGGGGGACAGGGGGCAGGGCTGGATGGACCTTTGGTCTGACCCAGTGTGGCCGTTCTTATGTTCTTACCATTCCCCCTTTTTCATCACCTCTGCATTACTCCTCACTATCACAGCTCAGAGCAACTGCCTCTGTATTCCCGTTCCATTGACCCTCCAGGGTACTCACTCTGGCTCCCGGCTCCTCAAGCAGCCCTCGCCTCTCTTAGGCAGAGACTCGCAGCTCTCTCCTCCCTGACCAGGGGGTTTTCCAGGCTGCACAGTGATAATCCAAGCAAATCAGACTGTTTGCCCAGGCCAGTCTCTGCACTTTGTTTTCCCTCCAAAGGCTATGATTGCCCACACCTACGAGTTACCACACAGCCCTTCCTAGGCCAGTGCATTTAGTCTTATGGTAGAAGTGTTACAGAAAAACCACATTAAAAACAATTAAAGAACCTTCCTGGATTGCAATAATTTACCAGAGATCACCCCCCCAATTCCAACAAAGCCTCTGGTCGGAGTCAGTCCTCCAGCCTCCACAAAGGGGATTTTTGTGATTACAAGTTGGTTAATAGCCTTAGTTCAGAGCGAGCACACCCATTAACAGGTTAGTCTTTCCTTTTACAGCTTGGGTCTCGGCCTCATGTCAGCAAAGGCCTAGTCCAGGCCCAGCTGCAAAAGGCCGGGTTTTTGCATCACCGGAGGTGGGGAATTGGCATTCCCTTTCCCCAATAGGTGCTGACTCCGTGGGTGCGGGGAAAATGGTGGGTGTTCAGCACCCACCGGCAGTCCTCCTATCAGCTCCCCCTGCCCGCCCAGTGCCTCCCACCCACCGGCGGGCCCTGTGGATTAGCACCTCCCTCTCCCTCCCTGCGCCTACTGCCTGCCGTAATCAGCTGTTTTACGGTGTGCAGGAGGCTGGGGGGGAGGAGCGAGGTGGCACACTCGGGGGAGGGAAGAGGCAAGGTGGGGATGGAGCAGGGGCGGGAAGAGGCAGGGCAGGGGTGGGGCCTTGGGTGGAGTGGGGTCAGGATCTGGGACACAGCCAGGAGTCGAGCACCCCCCAGCACTTTGGAAAGTCGGCACCTGTGCCTCCCCCTACAGATTCCCCTGGTAAACCTCTTGACACTGTCCCCAGAGTCCATCCTTATCTGGCACATTATTTGATCCAGTTCTTTGAAATCCACAACGCTTCCCAGGGCTCACAGCACATCTTCCCTGTGGAGAGGTTACAAACCATCCCAGCCTGCAGCTTTGCATTTAATACAATGGACTCCAGCGAGACTTACACTTAATTCAGTAAGGCCTCCCACATCACTGTCACACATCCCTTCCCCTCTTACCCTCTTCTCCCCTGCTCTGTCCCCCTCACCCTCTTTCCCTTCCCTTTAGCTGATCCCCTCCTAACTAAGCCCATCCAAAAAAAGGTCCAACTTCCATCACGTTGCTGCAGTCACGTTGTTCACTCTGCGAGTGTGTTCTACCCCTTCCCCCACCCTGTATCTATCTCAGTGGTTCTCAACCAGGGCTATGTGTACCCCTGGGGTACTCAGAGGTCTTCCGGGGGTACATCAACTCATCTAGTACATCAACTTGCCTAGTTTTACACCAGGCTACGTAAAAAGCACTAGCAAAGTCAGTGCAAACTAAAATTTCATACCGACAATGACTTCTTTATACTGCTCTATATGCTATACACTGACATGTAAGTACAATATTTATATTCCAATTGATTTATTTTATAATTATATGGTAAAAATGAGAAAGGAAGCAATTTTTCAGTAACAGTGTGGCTGTGACATTTTTGTATTTTGATGTCTGATTTTGTAAGCCGTTTTTAAGTGACGTGTAACTTGGAGGTTTGCAAGACAAATCAGCCTCCTGAAAGGCATAGGCGCCGACTCCATGGGTGCTCTGGGGCTGGAGCACCCACGGGGAAAAATTGGTGGGTGCTCTGCACCCACCGGCAGCTCCCTGCCCCCCCCAGCTCACCTCTGCCTCCTCCCCTGAGCGCGCCGCAGCGTCCTGCTTCTCCCGCTCCCTCCCAGCGCTTGCACCGTAAAACAGCTGTTTCATGCGGCAAGCCTGGGAAGGAGGGGGGAGGAGGGGGAACGCGGCGTGCTTGGGGAGGGGATTTGGGGAGGGGTCCAATAGGGGCAGGGAGGGGTGGAGTTAGGGCGGGGACTTTGGGGCAGGGGTGGAGTCGGGGCAGGGGCGAGACAGGGGGCGCGAGCACCCACCGGCGCAGAAAAAAGTTGGCGCCTGTGCTGAAAGGGGTACAGTAGTCTGGAAAGGTTGCAAGCCACTCGTCTATCCGGTCATTTACATTGTAATCTCTTTGGGGCAGGGACTATTGACTACTTTGAGGTTGTACCAGCACCTACCACAAGAGGGCCACACTCTTGGTGGCTCCTTATGCACTACTGTAATAAACATGATTAATAATAATAATTTGAGTCAAATAGGTGCAATAGGAGTAGAGACACTATTTAATCTCCAGTGTCCACAGTATTCTTATTTTTATTTTATTTATTTGTACTGTGGTAGTCCCTACAGGCTATCTATTTATATATAGTTAGTTAGTTAGTTAGTTAATTAGTAGATAACATGCCAATAGATGGTGCTCAAGAATTATAGTTGGACCCAGTAGAGGTAAATATAGATAATGTTTCTAGACACATCCCATCATAAGACCCTGTTTTGTTGCTTAAAACTTTCGCAAACTTTTGGTGTTTGGGCTGACATTCTCTATGCGGGTGCCTGCCTTAGGATGTCTTTTTTTGGCAAGTTTCAGCAGAAACAGGTAAGCCGTTATGAGAGGAAGATTAGGGGACAATATGTGGATTTGCCCAGTCTAAAAAAAATTTGCACAGTCATTTGATTGAAAAGCTCTAGAGTTTTAGAGCAGGGACCTGAAATGGACAGGCAGTGTGGCCCCATCAGGGATGTTCCTTTTCTTGTCCATGTGGAACACTACTACACACACACACAAAAATGGCTAAGTTTTAAGCCTTCAACACATTGCCATTTGACATGCTCAGTAGAGATTTGATAAGAGTTTGGCAGCTAATATCTGCTACGGTTCCACTTGCACTGAGCATTCTCCAGCCTGGAGCTGCAGGGGCTGAGCAGGACTTCCCCTGTACTTTGTTCCTCTGGCCTGCTGATCCTGTGCTCTCAACCCTTCCCGGGTACCAAAGCAGCATGGAGAAAGAAGCCATTGACTAGAATGCTGCAGGGGCCAGAGCTTGACCTGATCAGGTGATGTGGTGCTGGCAGGGGGGAAGCTTGGACAGGAGAGCTGACAAGAGCTGCGGGGCAGACTGAGACAGGGACATATATGCGGGGAGGAGACTGGTACTGACTGGACAAGGAGACTTGGACTAGGTGCCAATGGGGAAACATGGGGGTGGGGAAACACCCCTACTCATCCCACCATGAGCCAATCAGCAGGAGGGATGTTACCATCCCTTACATTTCCCTGAGAGGGAACAACCCATGGTTGCCCATTATGAGGCATGTGGGTCTGTACCGACATCATCCCATTGTGACTAGCCTGGGGCATTGTTCCAGCCAACCAATCACGGGGCTCAGAGACAGCCCCTCATTTGAATGCCTGCCACTATATATGAGTACAGCAGGGGGAAGGCCAGCAGCATTTGCAGGCAAAAGGGTTGGGCTGAACTGAGTGAAAGCAGAGCGAAGCAATGGCTGCTTCCCAGAGAGGGAGGAAGAAGGCCCAGCCTCGGAGGAGACAAAAGCACTATGGGAGGAAGTCCCAGGCCAAGCAGAGGAAGTCCCGGGACAAGCGAAGGAGGCAAGCCAGGCGGAAGCCAGCGGGGAAGCGTGGAAAGAGCCCCCAGGGGAAGAAGCCCTCTCCCTCCCCATACGACGCCAAGATGCTGAGGCAGCTGCAACGGGACAACAAGCTCCTATCACCCAAGGCCAAAGGGCTGATGTTCTCCTTCGTGAACGACATCTACAAAAAGGTGTCCAGCGAGGCCGAACGCCTGAGGAAGCAGAGCCGCCGCCCCACGATTGGCCCTTCGCAGATGCAAGCCGCCCTGCAGCAGGTGATGCCAAGGAAACGGGTCAGGCGCTCGGCCACCCCAGTCACGAAGAGGTTTCACTAGAGCAACATCCCTCCCCTTCTCCCTGGGGTGCCTCCTGGCTGGGATCAGAGAAAGAACAAGAGGGGAGAAGGGAGAGGACCAAAGCCAGCCTGAGACACCTCAGCACCCTCCTGATTAAAGAACTGATGTTGCTTTAGACATGCCAAAAAAAACAACCCCAACCTGTACTCTGCCAGAGGGACCAACCTCTCCCGCAGCAATTCTTCATGAGAGACTATGAGAGACTGAATCAGTGAGAGACTTTCCATACTGGAGCCTGATAGACCATTCCACACTGCAGCCTGCTTCAGTGATACCATCACTGGTGGGAAGAAGAGACCATCATCTCTGGACTAAGCCAGTGAGAAAGAATTTGCATCCTAGCTAAAAAGAGACCAGCCTGCTGGCTGTGGACTTAATGAACCAGACACTTTCCATCACTGCAAATGAGACACTACTGTATAGAAAAAGAGTCGGCATTAATTGAATTGAAAGGACTGGGTGCTTTCCCAAGGGAAAAGAAATAGTCATCTTGGCATTATATTAAAACAGGATTTTAGCAGCATTTCTGGTGTTATGTTTTCTTTAGTGTAGGGGGCAATGATGGGGTGGATTGTGCTTCACAATTTAATATAAAATTAGTTGTAGTATAGTGCAGTCGGTGTGAATCTTTCCACACTACTGTACCCCTTTCAGGAGGCTGGTTTGTCTTGCATACCCCCAAATTTCACCTCACTTAAAAACTACTTGCATACAAAATCAGACATAAAAATACAGAAGTGTCACAGCCACACTATGACTGAAAAATTGCTGACTTTCTCATTTTTACCACAGAATTATAAATCAACTGAAATATAAATATTGTACTTACATTTCAGTGTATATAGAGAAGTATAAACAAGTCATTGTCGGTATGATATTTTAGTTTGTCCTGACTTCACTAGTGCTTTTTATGTAGCCTGTTGCAAAAGTAGGCAAATATCTAGATGAGTTGACGTGCCCCACTGGAAGACCTCTGCGTACCCCAGACAGGGGTACGTGTACCCCTGATTGAGAACCATTGGTATAGTGCTGAGAAGTTCTAATCATGGATCAGGATCCCATTATGTGTAAACACAGAACAAAAAGACAATCTCCGCCCCAAAAAGCTTTTGACTAGAAGTTTTGGATTTTGCTTTATTGAAGAAAGGGGGATGTTAATCATTCTTCCTTCTCACAGACTAAAAGTGAATGTCCCTGTCTCAAATGTTAAAACACTTTAGACCACAGCCACTGACTTTCTTCTTTCCAGGTGGATGCTCCACCCCTGCTCCACCCTAAGGCCCTGCCCCAATTCTGCCCTTTCCCCCAAGGTCCCACCCTCGCTCCGCCTCTTTCCACCTCTGCCACACCACCTCCCCCTAGGCCCCACCCCTGCCATGCC
>NW_020714248.1:0-4040 GCF_002925995.2 Terrapene triunguis | reverse complement strand
CCAACTTTTTTTTTTTCGTGGGTGCATCAGCCCCGGAGCACCCACAGAGTCAGCTCCTATGCTTTAGAATTGAGGAGTAGTTAAGGGACCAGTAAGAGACCTGAGAATTGAGGAGTAGTTAAGGGACCAGTAAGAGACCCAGATTTTAAATCAATCAGCCAAAAGATGGGCAAAGCCACTACATATGCAGACCAGTCACAACACTCTCTAGTTAGACCCATTCCTTCCAATATTATTCCAGTCTTACCTATACTGATCTGAAGTGATGTGGCTTTCACTCAGAATCCAGTCTTTGTTAAATCAGAAGGGACCGGATCTGCCCCATAGCAGTTTTAGTATAAAGAGGGCTTTGCTGCTGTGTTGATAACACCTACTCTTAGCAGGGTTAGAGGACCTGGTGATAGCCTTTGTCCTCTCACCACTGGTACTGTGGAAACAGGGGAATTTCATCAAGCTCTCATTGTATGTAGATGCGGCCAACAAATTTTCCAGGAACACAAGAGAGGCCTGAATTTGGAATGCAAAAGTCAAGCAGGAAGAAACAAACCTTGTGGGTTTTCTTCATCCATCATGAAGAAGCAAAAGAAAAAAAACGGGGGGGAGGCAAGCCCCTGCTGTAGGGGCAGACTTTTCAGAGCAAATACATTTCAATTAGCTTCCCACTCCCTTCTGTCTCTGATCCAACTCCCACCAAGTCACTGGAGTCTTCCCACTGATTTCCGTGGGCTTTGGTTCAGGGCCATACTGAGCAGGCTGCCTTCCTCACCCAGACACTTAGAGAAGAGTGGATTTTTCCACTACCGCAATTCTCAGCCTTGGTTTTCATTCATACCTGCCAGCAAGATACTTCACCATGAACAAATACTGTTCAGAATACAGGGCCAGGAACTTCCTTTTAAGCACATTTCTGACTTCTGTGCATCGCCCTGTTGAAATCCAGGGGCTACTCACACTAGCTAGCACTACAGAGGCTAGTGTCTTCATGCTTTGGCTTTCAGGGTATGTCTACTGTACACTGCCCCCTCCCCCCCAACCCCCCAAAAAAGGGAGTGTTCTTAACTCAGGTTAGTTAGCTTGGGTTAAAGTAGCAGTGAAGACACTTTAACTTAGGTTAGCATCTAGAGTTCAACCACCAAGTTCCCTGATAACTGCTTAACTGCTAACCCAAGTTAAAAACTGAGCTACTGTGTCTTCACTGCTATTTTAACCCAAGTTAAGAACACACTTCTTTGTGCACCCTTAGTTACTAGCTTTTTGCAAGTGCAGATCAAAGACATAAACAATACAGCTGTAAGTATCAAAAATGGAAATACGTATCTAGGCCTTGCCTAGATTAGGATTGTGATTGAGGCCAGGTCTACACTGTAAACTGACATCGGTGTCACTACATCATTCAGGGGTGTGAAAAATCCACACCTCTGAGCGACCAACCTAGCCCCTGGTGTGGCTGGCGCTATCTCAATGAGAGAGCTTCTCCCGCTGACAGCAGGTTTCAGGGGGTCCACCAAGCAGGGCTACAATTAAACTCGCTGGGGTCCAGGGCAGAAAGCAAAGCCCCACCGCCTGGGGCTGAAGCCTGGGGCCCTGAGCCCCACCACCTGGGGCTGAAGCCTGAGCAATGTAGCTTTGTGGAGGCCCCTTTGGCATGGGGCCCCAGGCAACTGCCCTGCTTGTTGTGGCACTGGTGGGTCATGGAGCTTTTAAGACTGCTCATCAGTGTAAAGCAACACGTGTTTAAATGCCAGAAAGGTTCTACCAGGTTCTGCAAACACGGCCTGGTAACTGTAAGAGCTCTTGTTGTCACGTGGGGATTTGTGCTTAAGAATGCCTCGCTCTTCTACAGCATTTCTCATCAGTAGATCTCAAAGCACTTTATAATGGCAGTCACTGTCACAAATGGAGAAACTGAGGCACGAAGAAGTGACATGACTTGTGCAGGGTTAATCAGCAGGTCAGTGCCAGAACTGGGAATGAAACCCAGGTCTTGTGACTCTCAGTGCAGTGATCTAGCTACTAGACCACAATAATTGCTTTCATCCTTTGTTTCTTTCCCATAAACCTGACACTTATTTTTAAAACAAAAATAAAGCAAGCTTTGATTGGCACAATAACAGTAAAGCATCAATTCCTAATGGATTTCCAATTTGGGGAGGATAATAATTATGATTATGATACTAATCAATAATAATTAACAAGGGTTAGATTCTGACACACTTACTCCAGCTGATTAGTATTTTAACCTTCTAACAGCTTCCTGGTTCTTAGTGGGACCACTCAGAGAGTAAGACGATATTTACTATAAATAAAGGGGACTCTTCATTTGGTTAGTCTTTTAAAAAATGGTTTGATCCCAAAATACCCCCCTTACTCTGCTAGACAGTGCAGATTTTTTTTTATCAGCACCCTTTGCCCCTTTAAACTAAGAATTGAGTTTTATTTCTCTCATTTACACATGAAGTAGTACCTTACTGCACAATTTACCCTGCTGATTTCAATGAGGCCACTCATGTGTTAGAATCTGGCCCCAAATAACCCTGCTTATTGCTGGGACAGGAAGCACCTGCTTTTAGGCTGAGATTTTGGAGGGCTGTAGAATGACTAATAATACTTAGCTCTCATAGAACACCATTCCTCAGCATATTTCCAAGCACTTTGCAAAGGAAGGCACCAGCATTATCTCTATTTTGGAGATGGGGAAACTGAGGCACGAAGCGGGGACTTTGCTCAAGGTCTCAAGAGAGCCAAGACTGGAATCTAGCTGTCTTCAGTGCTACTCCAAGGCCATGCTGCCAAATAATGGAGAGAGAAAAGTCAGCTTGTTCCCCAGCCTCCCAGACACAGTGTTGCTGAAGGTCCTTCTACTATTCAATAAAATCAGAAAGTGACAAAAAGTGTTAGCATATGATTATTTGGTGATGGTGACTCCCTAAGAAATATACCCTTTGGCTCCTAACTTCACTAAGAGAAACAGGAAGGTTTCTCTGCACAAGAATAATTTCATTCACCACTATCCCAGTGGTTTCAATGACCTTACTCCTGTGGGGCATTCAATGACCTTACTCAGGGGCATTTGTGCTTCCAGTAATCAGCCTTCACAAATGTCTCTCCCAGATATCTCGCAGTTTTCGAAACTACCTACGGCTGGGGTAGCAATAGAATCATTCACAAGCAATAAAACAATGTTAATTTCTCTTCCCAGGTTGCAGTAGAGTGTAGACATCCGTCCGTCTGAAACTATAGCACAAACTTAAAAAAAAAAAATACTGAATCCATATTCAGAATGGGAGAATCTCTTTCTCTCCCCGACCCTCGCATGTGAAAATTACAGGCATTTTAATCAAAAAAAAGTCATTCCCTGACCGGGAATCGAACCCGGGCCGCGGCGGTGAGAGCGCCGAATCCTAACCACTAGACCACCAGGGAAGAGCTAATAAAAGGTCACTGTAGGCTGTACTGCTGCTCCCATGTACAGAGGTAGTATTTTCTCCACGCAAAAGTCTCCACTGCAATCACATACAACATTTCATGTGCCTGAATTGAGCAAAGCACCTGGACTGCACGCTGCAGCAGGCACAAATCTTGTGCAAATCGGCAGAGACTGGCTTTGCCCTCCCGCAGTTAATTTAAACTTTGAAAGAGCTGTCAGTGCGGATTATAGGTTTTACGGCTTTTTTCAAGGCTGTCTGAACAATGCTAAAATAAGAGGGGCTGCTGATCCACCCCAAAATCTCTCCTTTACCCCTTAGAGCCCCTCCATAACACAGGGCAAATAAAGATCTGATGGAAAAGAGCCCTGGAAACAAAACACATACCTGTTTTTAAATACACTGTCAATGAAAAGAAAGGAAGGAAGGAATCCTTGGCTTGTTTTCCCATTTTAATCCAATGGGATTAAAATTTCCTTTGCCAAAGGTAATTTATTATTATTTAAAAAGAACATGTCAGGAGTGGGATTTGAACCCACGCCTCCATTCGGAGACCAGAACACCCAGTTGAGGGGAAGACAGAGCCTTGAGTCTGGCGCCTTAGACCACTCGGCC
>NW_020714247.1:0-5707 GCF_002925995.2 Terrapene triunguis | reverse complement strand
CAATAAACTGGCCTCAGGCTTGAGTCTTTGAACTAAAATCAATGCGTAGGTGTCTTTGACCACGACAATTTGGGGGCTCGTCCGGGATCACTCGACGTCCCACCGGACCGGAGGACCGTGGTCCGCTTCCACACCGATCCCAGGCGCCAGGTAAGAGACCCTTGTCTCTATTTGGGCTTCGGGCGGGAGCTGCCCATAGGCTCTGGGTTCAGGTAAGGGCGCGCTGTGGTCCGAACCTTTTGAGGCTAGACTCATTTGCCTGACGCCTGTTCGTTTTGTGTGTGTCTGTTCTGTAACTTGTCTGTTTAATCTCTTGCATCATGCTGCGCTATCTCTATCATCCGAAGAAGTGGGTTGTAGCCCACGAAAGCTTATGCTCTAATAAATTTGTTAGTCTCTAAGGTGCCACAAGTACTCCTGATCTCTATCATTGTTTACTTAGGCTATAAGCTAGGGGGTGGCGTAGGGGACTGTCTGTTCTGTGCTGTGTGTACACGAGGGTCTTAGACCCAACGATTTCCTTGGAACAGCCTCGGTAAAATTACTGGGACATCCGTCTGGCAGTTAAACACTTTTAGAGTGCCAGCCCAGAATAAAAACAAGTTTCGGATGACAGGAGATTATACAGGCAGGAACAGAGGCTGAATAAGTTGGGTGGTCTCCCCGGGACATAAAGGAAACCGTTAAATTAAGGTTTCTGGTCCCGATAAGAACAGGGAAGTCGCTTGGCCCCATGAGGACGGGGAATTTGTTTATTATGCGCTGATACCCGACAAGGATAAGAAGTATGCCAAGCTCCTTTGCTTTGCATTAATAGTTTCCTACTTTGTGTTAGTTAGTTTTACCTCATCCTTCGGGGACTGGTCCCCCCGGAGGGTGAAGGACAGGCTGCTGAGGGACCCCGGGAAGGTGGACCCCATAGTGAGTAGGGGCGGAATCCACTCTCTGGACCCTACGGTGGGTAGGGCAGAATCCAGAGTGTCCCAGAGCAGCCGAAGGGGTTGGCAGGGCTCCCACCAGCAATAGGCTGTGTGGACCGGTGAGAACTGCCGCCTGGGGATTGGCAGGACTCCCACCCGCAAATAGGCTGTGTGGACCGGTGAGGACTGTCGTAGCAAAGATCCCGGTTTAGGTGTGTTGTATGCTTGTGGGCCGTGAGGTGTCCCTACCCCTGTTTTTCCCTAAGGGGTGCCAAGAAGCCCCTCCTTGCTCGGAGAGCGGGGAGTCCCCGGGAAACCGCCCACGTACTCCTGGACAGTAGAGTAACCCATCCCGTTCTCTTGAAGGCGGGCCGGTGCTCTCTGCCCGAGGAGGTGTGTGCGGGGACCAGGCCTTTCCTAACCCTCTGTGCGGATGACCTACGACCGAAACCTTACCCCAGATCTTCCTTTTGGAGCCGTGGGCTCCCTCCCCTTGCTCGGAGAGAGGGGAGCCCCTGGAAATCGCCCGCCGTACCGGAGGCAATAGGGTATCCGACCCCGTTCCTTTAAAGACGGGCCGGTGCTCTTTGCCGGAAGGGGTGTGTGCGAGGACCTCCCTTATACATCCTCCCCATTGGTGTGACTGTTGAGGAGTTAGCCTCACCTGGATAAGGAGGCTTGGGAGTTGGCCTCGCCTAAATGAGGAGGCCTGGGAAATTGGCCTCGCCTAAATGAGGAGGCCAGGGCTTACTGCAGTATTCTAGTCTTGTTTAACTGTTCTTTCTGTATAATAGCAGTTGCTTTATTGGATAATTAATCCTCCCCTACAAGGGGGGGGGGTTGCATTGTCCAGATCTAATTCACTATATGCATATAGAATTAAGATGACTCAAGCCTTTCAGGTCACCCCCGGCTGGGGTGTTGCATCTGGTACCGACAGAGGGACTGCAAATCTGCCGGGCTTGGTGTAGGGCCCTGGGGGGGGAAAAGGAAAAAAAAACTGCTCACCTGCATTTCTGACCATGGGAACCTCGCTGCGGTATTCGCTGGGCAATTGAACAATGCGGGGCTTATCACAGTAATCCTGTGTGGTTTAATTGTTCAGTAAATATTATAGCGTTAAATTAATCACCTCCTTAATTTAGCTAAAAAGTATAAATAAATAAAAGGGGGGTTAGCCAAAAAAAGCCCACCCTCCTTGCTGAATTGGTAGTAAAACAATGCCTGTGCCCATGGGGAAAAAAAAGTGAACCAGCAAAAAAAAGGAAAAAAGGATCCGGCCCAAACAAGCAGGCAGCCACAGTTTAAGGAAGTTAAAAGAAAGAAAGTAAAAAAGTTAACTCTGTAGTTACTGAAAAAAATTAAGCAGTAACACTACGTAAATGTTAAAAGAAGGTATTATAAAAAAATTCTTGGTTTCTTTGCAACCATTCTTTTGGGAGTGTCTGTAAGGAATCCAGGCAAAAGAATTATTTAAGTGAAATCATTTAACTATAAACAAGTTATTCAAATTTGCTAAAAAAAACCACTCCTGGTGTGTACAATCTTTGTTTTATAAGTTTAAAATAAATTGGTGTTGCTTTGGGGTGGTAAAACCAAAAAATACTTTTGCCAAACAAAGTGAACTAGTGTTGTTTGATTTTGGTATTTAGCATTTAATCCTTAAAGTAACTTAATGCTTTACAAAATTTAAATTGTTTTAAATAAAACCAGAGTTGTGGCTACAGCAGGGCAAACAAAGCCAGGAAAATGGTAAGAGTTCTTGAACGGGTTGCTGCAACCGTTTGGGCAAAGATGTTTCTTGGTTTGCTGGAGCTGTTGAGAAGCTTGGTTTAGGAATTTTGTATCACAATTTGGCATACCTAAATAGACTGTAACCAGTTATATGCAGCTTGACCAATATGGCCAAATGCTTTTTAAAGACCACTCTAAATCAAAAGACTGAACTCAGCTCTCATAAATTTCTAACAGAATCGCCCGATGCGACTACCGGCAGTGCCCTGCTGGCCCTGGCTCAAATAAACAGTCGTTTAATAAATTACACAATAGTCAGACACTAACGAAATGTGTTAGGTCTTTTTATATACAGCAGTCCTGCCACTCACTGAAACCAGAAGACTGGGTCTACATAGAGATCCATCAGCAGAGAACTGCCCTGGCCCCATGCTAAGGGGCTCTTATCAAGCCCTGTTAATTATCAACACCACTGTAAAGTACTGAGAATTGACTACCCGCCCATATTTCTCATTGAAATGGCTCTTCGACTGATTGGTCTATCTTTCCTTCTGGCGTTGTTGCTCCTTCTGGACAACAGAAGTGAAGGACAAGGTAAAAAGCTGGTAACCTCTCCTTTGTCCGCTGACAAACCCACTAAGCCTTTGGATCTTGCTAAGAAAACAACTTCTCCACGTGAGGACATCATAAAGCCTCCAACCAAGCAAGGTGATTGTGCTGGTAACCCCTCCCTTGCAGCCTCATTGCCTGACAGCTAAGTGAACTAAGACTACGAAATCTCGAAGAATAGCTTGCGGAAGCTAGCCAAAACTACCTGAAAATGAAACTTTTAATATTCCTCAGCCTCTCCTCCTTAACGAACTTGGGGTGGGGAGGGGAAAAGTAATATTTTTCTAAATCTTGGCCAATCAGTAGCCTCCGATTTAGCCTGTATCATATTGCAATATACCCCTACTCTACATGACTGCCTCCTAGCCCATCGTTATAATCCCCACTCCCCAGCTACTCCCCCTCATATCTTCTCCAATTCCCATACAAATCTGTCTGGCCGTAGCGTCAGAGAAATTCAAGTCTCGGAACAACAAATGTGGTATAGCACACCCTACCAACGGAATTATCGTTTCCAACGGTGGATTGTGCTAAATGCTACTATGGGAACCACCACTTTCTCATTTCCCCTTTCTGCCTTCCAAATAACTACCCAATACCCCAATTGTACCCAAGAAGTGGCCATTCAATTGGCCCAGCTTGTGCAGTGGGAGAATTTTTGGAGAAAGAGAGGCTTGCTGGAAGGGGCCTTGCATGGTCTAACTGGAGCAGCCGCCATCTGGACAATAAATAAGGCCCAAGGTCATGAGGAACGCTTGGGAAATTTGGAAAGGGCATCAGGCCTCTTTACTGAAGCAGGGTTAACTAGCACCCACTCAAATATAAAAACCCTCCATGCCCTGTCAGAACTGGAAACCACAACCCAAACCCTCTTAACAAAATTAATAAACACCCTCGTTTTAATAGGAAAAGACACCAAATGGAATTCAGCTTGCAGCCAGATGCAGGATTTCTTTAATGGTCTCTTAGCAGAAATGCGGAGCGATGTCCTCAATCAGCGATGGCCCAAAGCCCTTGACACTACTGTGGGAGTGCCACCCGAGCTATGGAAATGGAGGCATACGTGGGCGTTGTCAGGATGGGCCTGCGACTCCTCAAAGTGCTCTTTCCAGGCTTCGGGACCTGTCAATGGCACTTGGGCCCCAGTGCATTTACTTTTGCCAGGGCCCTGGGCGGGCTGTCTGTGGGACTGGCTTATCAGCCGGCAGGTATGGGAAGTCAAGCCACCCCACAAACCTAGCCGTTTTATCACCACTCCCCATGGTTTCGCTGCTCAACATGTCTGGGTGGGAATCGGAACCTTGTGGTCCTTGTGGCCCTTGGAACCCCCACAGTTATTTTGTCTCCGTGAGTTACACCCTGGGGAAGTACTAAACATCTTTAATACAGTTTGTTGGGAAGAAGAAGCAGTAGGTAAGGCCCCAGGGGGAGAGCCCCTGTTTGGGAAAAAGGATGGTTGCGCCCTGCCATCCAATCCCCACACCCCTCTTCCTTTTTACCTTAACTTGACCACTGCACAGGGTAGTCACTTTATCACATGACCTGGTAGGCCCCAAATCTATGTTACCCTCCACCCAGCTATCCCTCTTACATTCGATTGGACTTCCCTCATCTCTAACCGCTTCTTAAATTTAACCTCTCTATTTTCCCTCCTCTCTAACATGTCTCACCTCCAAAACCAAATCCATGTACTAGAAATCAAATATAACAAGGAAGCCAAAGCATTTCAGGTCATGTATCAACTAGGTGCCCTATGTTCTTCCCATAACATTGCGTGTTTTGTTTCTAAAGAAATCACCCAAGCCGCACCCAGTCTCTTCACTTCCTTAGTCTTAAAATACTAGCTGGTATAATTCTTGCAATGTGTTGCTGTTTATTAATCGCCACACTCTGCTGTCTTTGCAAGGTATGTCATTTACCCCATCTACAGGTTCAACCACCGCCCCAGGCCCTTCTTTTCCCCATAAATATCCCCGAAACCACATTGTATTCCCCCTCAGACCCAGAAAATAAGTCACCTTAGTGTCAAATCCATCAGTACCCCCAGTCTCGTGTCCGCTAATCCCCCCTTATCACCAACTAAGTCTGGGTACTGCACTATGGCCCTTTTAGCAAATTACGATAATGATGCCTACATGGCATCAGAGGAGGCCCAAAGATGTCCCACCAGGGGGCTCCAGGTGCCCGTCACACAAACAAAAAACACAATATAAAAGGTGTGTTACAAAACCAAACATCAATGGACGTTTCCTCTCCCGCACGTTGACGAACAGCAATCCTCAGTTATCCGAGCTAACCCAGTCTGAAAGCCCAGCCCAGTCGAACGGATGGGCTTTGCTGTGTCCCCAGAAGGTCAACAAACTCGGGCAGATGTCAGACCAAGAAAGGAGCAAATCCCAAAGGCTGGGGCCCATCAGACAAGGGTCTGCTAGCATCCCCTGCCT
>NW_020714246.1:0-1986 GCF_002925995.2 Terrapene triunguis | reverse complement strand
CAATAAACTGGCCTCAGGCTTGAGTCTTTGAACTAAAATCAATGCGTGGGTGTCTTTGACCACGACAATTTAGGGGCTCGTCCGGGATCAGTCGACGTCCCACTAGACCGGAGGACCGTGGACCGCTTCCACACCGATCCCAGGCGCCAGGTAAGAGACCGTTGTCTCTATTTGGGCTTCGGTGGGGAGCTGCCCATAGGCTCTGGGTTCAGGTAAGGGCGCGCTGTGATCCTAACCTTTTGAGGCTAGACTCATTTGCCTGACGCCTGTTCGTTTTGTGTGTGTCTGTTCTGTAACTTGTCTGTTTAATCTCTTGCATCATGCTGCGCTATCTCTATCATTGTTTACTTAGGCTATAAGCTAGGGAGTGGCATAGGGAACTGTCTGTTCTGTGCTGTGTGTACACGAGGGTCTTAGACCCAACGGTTTCCTTGGGACAGCCTCGGTGAAATTACTGGGACATCTGTCTGGCAGTTAAACACTTTTAGAGTGCCAGCCCAGTATAAAAACAAGTTTCAGATGACAGGAGATTATTTAGGCAGGAACAGAGGCTGAATAGGCTGGGTGGTAGAACGGGGAAGTCACTTGGCCCCATGAGGACGGGGAATTTGTTTATTATGCGCTGATACCCGACAAGGATAAGAAGTACGCCAAGCTCCTTTGCTTTGCATTAATAGTTTCCTACTTTGTGTTAGTTAGCTTTGCCTCATCCTTCGCGGACTGGTCCCCCCAGAGGGTGAAGGACAGGCTGCTGAGGGACCCCGGGAAGGTGGACCCCATAGTAAGTAGGGGCGGAATCCACTCTCTGGACCCTACGGTGGGTAGGGCGGAATCCAGAGGGTCCTGGAGCAGCCGAAGGGGTTGGCAGGGCTCCCACCAGCAATAGGCTGTGTGGACCGGTGAGGACTGTCGTAGCAAAGATCCCGGTTTAGGTGTGTTGTATGCTTGTGGGCCGTGAGGTGTCCCTACCCCAGGTTTTCCCTAAAGGGTGCCAAGAAGCCCCTCCTTGCTCGGAGAGTGGGGAGTCCCCGGGAAACCGCCCATGTACTCCTGGACAGTTGAGTAACCCATCCTGTTCTCTTGAAGGCAGGCCGGTGCTCTCTGCCCGAGAAGGGGTGTGTGGGGACCAGGCCTTTCAAAGGCAGAAATATGTATTTTCTTGTACACGTCTAGGGGCTCGTCCGGGATATGAGCCCGGGACCTCTTGCAACCCAAGCGAGAATCATACTCCTAGACAAAAGACCAAATGCATGTGATTAAGGTTAAATACAACAAAGAGGCCAAAGCATTTCAGACTGCCTATCAAGTAGGTACCCTAGGTTCTTCCCACAATGTTTTATGTTTTGCCTCTAAAGAAATTACCCAAGCCACGCCCAGCCTCTTCACTTCCTTAGTCTTAAAAATACTAGCTGGTATAATTCTTGCAATCTGTTGCTGTTTATTAATCGCCACCCTCTGCTGTCTTTGCGAGGTATGTCATTTACCCCATCTACAGGTTCAACCACCGCCCCAAGCCCTTCTTTTCCCCATAGATATCCCCGAAACCACATTATATTCCCCCTCAGACCCAAAAAATAAGTCACCTTAGTGTCAAATCCATCAGTACCCCCAGTCTCGTGTCCGCTAAACCCCCCTTATCACCAACTAAGTCTGGATACTGCACTATGGCCCTTTTAGCAAATTACGATAATGATGCCTACATGGCATCAGAGGAGGGAAATTGTGGGGAAAAAGAACTGGGGGGCCTTCTTTATGACAGCCAAAGTAACACCGAAGGCCCAAAATCAGGCCCTCTGACAGAGGCTCGATATATTGACTGCCCTTACAAAAGGCAGTACAGGCCATGGCCTGAACAAGACTGAGCTGCACAATTCCCTGCCAGTCAAGGGTTATGAGGAGGGAGGGGGAAGGAACAATGCAAAAGCCTTAGCAACATAATAACCACTTTAGCAACTTCATAACCGCTTGTTTGTGAAATATAATAAC
>NW_020714245.1:0-6006 GCF_002925995.2 Terrapene triunguis | reverse complement strand
TGGGCCTCCTGTTTGGCTTTTTCTTCTCTTTCATGGGCCTCCTGTTTGGCTTTTTCTTCTCTTTCATGCTGCTCTGCCTCGAGTTTTTTAATTTCAAGCAGTCTCTGATGTTTTCTCTCGTTTTCTTCTGCCTCTAGTCTGGCCAGTTCTATTTTGTTAGTTACTTCTTTGGCAGTCATTTTCCTGTTTTCTTGTGCTGGGTCACACCCTCTGCAGTTGACTGAAACTGGGATGTACTTAGCTCTGGCTGCTGCTGAGTTAACAGAGACTTTCTAACAAGCTACTCCCGAGGATGTAAAAAGAAAAAAAACAATTCAGCCTGTAAATTACCTTTACCAGTTCAAAGTTTGCTCCCTTTGAACCCTTCTCTTAACAAAGCCCCTTGTTAAAAAAAAAACTTAACACCTCTGCCTTCAGACAAGGAGAGATAAGATATGCATCTACCTTCAGCTCTGCTTTCCAAGCAGCTAGAAGGAAAAAAAAAATCTCTTACTGGCTTTTGGGTTTAAACGATCTCCACCGCTGCCACCATGTCAAGGCTGTATCCCCACTTTGAACCTTAGGGTACAAATGTAGGGGCCTGCATAAAAACTTCTAAGCTTATCTACCAGCTTAGCTTTGGTCCGCTGCCACCATCACAAGAATTCCCTCCCTGGGAAGCCTTGAGAAACCTTTCACCAATTCCCTGGTGAACACAGATCCAAACCCCCTTGGATCTTAAAACAAGGAGAAATTAACCATCCCCCCTCCTTCCTCCCACCCTCCTTTCACCAACTCCTGGTGAATGCAGATCCAAACCCCCTTGGATCT
This sequence comes from Terrapene triunguis, assembly GCF_002925995.2. Taxonomy (NCBI): domain Eukaryota; kingdom Metazoa; phylum Chordata; order Testudines; family Emydidae; genus Terrapene; species Terrapene triunguis. Next base: position 5,196 of record NW_020714245.1, on the reverse strand, counting down.
TAAAACAAGGAGAAATCAATCTGGTTCTTAAAAAAAGAAGGCTTTTAATTAAAGAAAAAGGTAAAAATCATCTCTGTAAAATCAGTATGGAGAATAACTTTACAGGGTAATCAAACTTAAAGAGCTCAGAGGACCCCCCTCTGTCTTAGGTTCAAAGTACAGCAAACAAAGATACACACTCTGGTAAAAAGGTACATTTACAAGTTGAGAAAACAAAGTAAATCTAAGACGCCTTGCCTGTCTTTTACTTACAAGTTTGAAATAGGAGAGACTTGTTTAGAAAGATGGGGAGAACCTGGATTGATGTCTGGTCCCTCTCAGTCCCAAGAGCGAACCACCCCTTAAAACAAAGAGCACACACAAAAGCCTTTCCCCCCCCAAGATTTGAAAGTATCTTGTCTCCTTATTGGTCCTTGGGTCAGGTGTCAGCCAGGTTACCCGAGCTTCTTAACCCTTTACAGGTAAAAGGATTTGGAGTCTCTGTACACAGAGAGCTGTTACCCTTCCCTTTATAGTTATGACACGCCCCCCAAATCACAGATAGTGTTGGACGTTCGGTTCCACACTGGCTGTGATTTCTTCCTGGAGTTCTAGGAGAAAACAGAGTTAATAAGACACATGTACCTTTAGACATACTACTGATTATATAAAAACTAACAATATGTTTCATTCCAAGAACAATTGTTAACCAGTTAACTCTGGGAAACTTTCCCGAGAGAGTGCATCAGCCACTTTGTTAGAAGCTCCCGAAATGTGTTGTATTTCAAAATCAAAATCTTGGAGAGCTAAACTCCACCGAAGAAGTTTTTTGCTATTTCCCTTGGCGGTATGAAGCCACTGTAGCGCAGCATGGTCTGTTTGTAGTTGGAAACGCCGTCCCCAAACATATGGGCGTAGCTTTTCCAGCGCGTACACAATGGCGTAGCATTCCTTTTCGCTGATTGACCAGTGGCTTTCCCTCTCAGACAGTTTCTTGCTGAGAAACACGACAGGATGGAATTCTTGATCCGGTCCTTCCTGCATTAAAACTGCTCCCACGCCTCGCTCGGACGCATCTGTGGTTACTAGGAACGGTTTGTCAAAGTCTGGGGCCCTTAGCACAGGGTCAGACATGAGTGTTGCCTTAAGCTGGTTAAAGGCCTCTTGACACTCATCAGTCCACTGAACTGCATTTGGCTGTTTCTTTCTGGTTAGGTCTGTCAGCGGGGCGGCGATTTGGCTGTAGTGTGGTACAAATCGCCTATAATATCCGGCCAAGCCTAAGAAGGATTGGACCTGTTTCTTTGACTTTGGAACCGGCCACTTTTGGATAGCATCCACTTTGGCCTGTAGGGGATTTATAGTTCCTTGACCCACCTGGTGCCCCAGGTACGTCACTCTGTTTTGGCCTATTTGACACTTTTTAGCCTTAACAGTTAGTCCTGCCTGTCGGATGCGCTCGAAGACTTTTTCCAGGTGCTCCAGGTGTTCTGTCCATGAATCAGAAAAAATGGCCACATCATCGAGGTAGGCAACTGCAGATTCTCCCAATCCCGCTAGGAGACCATCTACAAGTCTTTGGAAGGTGGCGGGTGCATTTCGCAACCCGAAAGGGAGTACATTGAATTCGTACACCCCTGCCTGGGTGACGAAGGCTGACCTTTCCTTAGCGGGTTCATCTAGTGGTACTTGCCAGTACCCTTTGGTTAAGTCTAAAGTAGAGATGAATTGGGCATGTCCCAATTTCTCCAACAGCTCATCTGTGCGTGGCATTGGATAGTTGTCAGGACGAGTTACAGCATTTAGCTTACGGTAGTCCACGCAAAAGCGTATTTCCCCATCTGGTTTGGGAACTAGAACCACTGGAGATGCCCATGCACTGGTAGAGGGGCGGATTATACCCATCTGTAGCATGTCCTGGATCTCCCTTTGTATAGCAGCTTGGGCATGAGGTGACTCCCGGTAGGGTGGGGTTCTAACTGGGTGAGCATTACCTGTGTCAATGGAGTGGTATGCCCGTTCGGTCCGTCCTGGAGTGGCTGAGAAAATCGGTGCAAAGCTTGTGCACAGCTCCTTGATCTGCTGTTGCTGCAGACGTCCCAGGGTTGTGGAGAGGTTCACCTCTTCCACGCCACCATTCCTTTTTCCTTCGTAGTAGACACCTGCCGGCCACTCCGCGTCATCTGTTTCCTGGGCTGTAAACTGGCAAACGTTTAATTCTCTGGAATAAAAGGGCTTAAGAGAATTAACATGGTATACCTTAGGCTTTATGTTGGAGGTGGGGGAGGCTATGAGATAGTTAACAGCTCCTAGGCGCTCCTGGACCGTGAATGGTCCTTCCCACGACGCTTCCATTTTATGGGCCTGGAGCGCCTTTAAGACCATGACTTGGTCTCCTACTTTGAAGGACCGTTCTCTGGAATGTTTATCATACCAGGCCTTTTGCTCTTCCTGAGCATCCTTCAGGTTTTCTTTAGCAAGGGCTAAAGAGTGTCGGAGGGTGTTTTGTAGGTTGCTTACAAAGTCTAGAATGTTAGTTCCTGGAGAAGGCGTAAACCCCTCCCATTGCTGCTTCACCAACTGTAATGGCCCCTTAACCTCGCGGCCATACACAAGTTCAAATGGTGAAAACCCTAAACTGGGATGTGGAACAGCCCTGTAGGCAAAAATCAACTGCTGCAACACTAGGTCCCAATCATTGGAGTGTTCATTTACGAATTTACGTATCATGGCCCCCAAAGTTCCGTTAAACCTCTCCACCAGACCATTGGTTTGATGGTGATGAGGGGTGGCAACCAAGTGATTCACCCCATGAGCTTCCCACAGGTTTTTCATGTTCCCTGCCAGGAAATTAGTTCCCGAATCTGTAAGGATGTCGGAGGGCCAACCTACCCTGGCAAAAATGTCTGCTAATGCCTGGCACACACTTTTAGTCTTGGTGTTGCTTAAGGGTACAGCTTCCGGCCATCGGGTAGCAAAATCCATGAAAGTCAGTACGTACTGCTTTCCTCTGGGTGTCTTCTTTGGGAAAGGACCCAGAATATCCACAGCTACTCGCTGAAATGGGACCTCAATTATGGGTAGTGGCTGGAGAGGGGCTTTAACCTGGTCTTGGGGCTTTCCCACTCGTTGGCACACCTCACAAGACCGGACATAATTAGCAACGTCCTTGCCCATTCCCTCCCAGTGGAAGGACTTCCCCAACCGGTCTTTGGTTCTGTTCACCCCAGAATGGCCACTGGGATGATCATGGGCTAAGCTCAAGAGCTTTACCCGATACTTAGTGGGAACTACCAACTGTCTTTGAGGATGCCAGTCTTCCTGGTGCCCACCAGAAAGAGTCTCCTTGTATAAAAGTCCTTTTTCTACAACAAACCGGGATCGGTTAGAAGAGCTGAGAGGCGGTGGGGTGCTCCGTGCCGCCGCCCAAGCTTTCTGAAGGCTGTCATCTGCTTCCTGCTCGGCCTGGAACTGCTCCCTTGATGCTGGAGACATCAGTTCCTCCTTGGACTGTGGACTGTGGCTTGGTCCCTCTGGAAGCGATGCAGGTGCTGGGGCTGTTTCCATTGACTGTGAACCGCTGTCCGCTGGTGCACTATGTGGTATCTCAGGCTCTGGCTGAGCCTCTTGGGTAGGGTTATCTGCTGCTTCCGCCAGTTCAGGCTCGCTGGTGCCCTCTGGCATTGGAGTTGTAGACGGGTTTGCAAGCGCTGGATTCAGTGCCGGCAATGGTTCTGGTGCTGGTTGCGTTGCCAGTTCCGGTTCTGGGACTGGCTTTGGCTGGATCTCTGGGATTGGATCCACTACGGCTGTTGCAGTCGTTGGCAGGGGATCCGGTTCCACCACCTGTGTTTGGGTCTCCGGTAACACAGACGGGGCTCTGGTGGACGGCTCAGGAACAGGGATGGGGGTGAAAGCTTGCTTAGCCTGGCTGCGGGTGACTATTCCCACCCTCTTGGCTAGCTTCACATGGTTGGCCAAGTCTTCCCCCAGCAGCATGGGGATGGGATAATTGTCATAGACTGCAAAAGTCCACATTCCTGCCCAGCCCTTGTACTGGACATGCAACTGGGCTGTAGGCAAGGTTACAGACTGTGACACGAAGGGTTGAATTGTCACTGTAGCCTCCGGGTTGATGAGTTTGGGGTCCACTAGGGATTGGTGGATAGTTGACACTTGTGCCCCAGTATCCCTCCAAGCGATAACCTTCTTTCCGCCCACTCTCAAGGTTTCCCTTCGCTCCGAGGGTATGAGAGAGGCATCTGGGTCTGGGGATCTTTGGTGTGACTGGGGTGTAATGAACTGTAATCGGTTGGGGTTCTTGGGGCAGTGAGCCTTTATATGCCCCAGTTCATTACATTTAAAACATCGCCCTGCTAAGGTATCACCGGGGCGATGTTGGTTGGTGGAGACTGGTGGAGTGGGGTGAGAAGGCGTCTGGGGTTTCCCTTGGGATGTGGGTGGGGCCTTGGGTTGTCCCCGGTGATAAGGTTTTGTTTCGGCTTGCCCCTTCTGATATTCGCTCCAACTGCTACTAGCTTTTTTCTTTTCTGTCACCTCCACCCATTTGGCTCCAATCTCCCCCGCCTCGGTTACAGTTTTGGGCTTCCCATCTAGGATGTACCTTTCTATTTCCTCAGGAACACCCTCTAAAAACTGCTCCATTTGCAATAGGAAGGGCAACTCTTCCATAGATTTAACATTTGCTCCTGATATCCAGGCATCCCAATTTTTTCCAATGTGGTAGGCATGTCGGGTAAATGACACATCAGGTTTCCACCTTAGGGCTCTGAACCGCCGACGGGCATGCTCAGGTGTTAGCCCCATTCTGATTCTGGCCTTGTTTTTAAAAAGTTCATAACTGTTCATGTGTTCCTTAGGCATTTCAGCCGCCACCTCTGCTAAGGGTCCACTGAGCTGCGGTCTCAGCTCTACCATGTACTGGGTTAGAGGGATGCTGTATCCAAGGCAGGCCCTTTCAAAATTTTCTAAGAAGGCCTCAGTATCATCGCCTGCCTTGTAGGTGGGGAATTTCCTGGGATGGGAAGTGGTACCTGGAGAGGAGTTGTTAGGATGGTCTGCTGCATCCTGCCTAGCCCTTGCTGCTTCCAGTTCCATCTCTTTTTCTTTCAGCTCCATCTCTCTCTTGTGGGCCTCCTGTTTGGCTTTTTCTTCTCTTTCATGGGCCTCCTGTTTGGCTTTTTCTTCTCTTTCATG
>NW_020714244.1:0-1100 GCF_002925995.2 Terrapene triunguis | reverse complement strand
AAGCGTTCCTTCAAAACTTGCCACCTCTTTACCCCTCACCCATTTTCTCAACACATCTTTCATTTTGTTTACATATTCCCCATTACTCATACCAATATCCCTCTTAAGATTCCTAAATTTAACTCTATAGGTTTCAGGGGTAATCTGAAAACTTCGCAAAACAGTATCTTTAAATTTACAATAATCTAAAGCATCTTCAATAGACATCCCACTGAATACATTTTGAGCTTTACCGGTTAATTTTGCAATCAGGGTAGGAACTCTCTTATCATCAGGGATTTCATGTATTACACAGCCTTTCACAGGTAGTCAGATATTCAGCAATATCATCATCCTCACTGTATGCGGGACATAAATGTTCCCATTCGTGTATTTTTGGAGTGATGAGAGTCATTGGGGTCGGGGAGTTCTGGTTCTGCTTCTCTAATAGGGTCCAGTTGGTGTTTTCTCTCTCTCTCCATTTCTCTTTCTTCCCTCTCTTTCTTCCATGGCCCTTCTGTGTGCAGCCTCCTCCCTGGCTGCCTCCCTGCCCGCCACATTTGAAACTCGCAGTCCTTTTTATTCTCCGCAGCTTCCAGTCTGGCCACCTTTAGTTTTGTAGCTGCCTCACTGGTAGTCATTTTTCTTCTTTCTTGTGCTTATTTCCCTCACCCGAAATAAACAATCAGAAAATAACATAACTGTGACCTCCTCTTGACTGTTCTTAGCCACTGCACTTAAGATTCAGTTAAAATCACAAATATCAGTGCTTAAAGTGTGAACTCCAATTGGAGTAACAAGCTGCACATACACCGTGTTTTCTGTGCCACTGTGACATTCCCTTCTGGTGTTATCTGGACCGGTGATCTGCTAGGTCACTCCAATCCTTGTCTCTGGGAGCCAACCTTACCCTGCTCTGCTGTGAGAACCCCCATTCCGGGGCTGTTCATGCACAGCCTCTGGCATGTCAGCTGCTTCTTGGATTGTGCAACCCAATGACACTAGCCAATATCTCCGGTCCCAGACACAAACCTAGGAACCTCCATCTTGCAGTGTCCAGTTATGTCCACTGGACATCAGTGTAACAAATAAATTGATATGTACCAGGCTTGTTATCCCAA
>NW_020714243.1:0-3190 GCF_002925995.2 Terrapene triunguis | reverse complement strand
AATCTTTCATTTTGTTTACATATTCCCCATTACTCATATCAATATCCCTCTTAAGATTCCTAAATTTAACTCTATAGGTTTCAGGGGTAATCTGAAAACTTCGCAAAACAGTATCTTTAAATTTACAATAATCTAAAGCATCTTCAATAGACATTCCACTGAATACATTTTGAGCTTTACCGGTTAATTTTGCAATCAGGGTAGGAACTCTCTTATCATCAGGGATTTCATGTATTACACAGCCTTTCACAGGTAGTCAGATATTCAGCAATATCATCATCGTCACTGTATGTGGGACATAAGTGTTCCCATTCGTGTATTTTTGGAGTGATGAGAGTCATTGGGGTCGGGGAGTTCTGGTTCTGCTTCTCTAATAGGTCCAGTTGGTGTTTTCTCTCTCTCTCCATTTCTCTTTCTTCCCTCTCTTTCTTCCATGGCCCTTCTGTGTGCAGCCTCCTCCCTGGCTGCCTCCCTGCCCGCCACATTTGAAACTCGCAGTCCTTTTTATTCTCCGCAGCTTCCAGTCTGGCCACCTTTAGTTTTGTAGCTGCCTCACTGGTAGTCATTTTTCTTCTTTCTTGTGCTTATTTCCCTCACCCGAAATAAACAATCAGAAAATAACAAAACTGTGACCTCCTCCAGACTGTTCTTAGCCACTGCACTTAAGATTCAGTTAAAATCACAAATATCAGTGCTTAAAGTGTGAACTCCAATTGGAGTAACAAGCTGCACATACACCGTGTTTTCTGTGCCACTGTGACAGGCCTGGTCTACACTACGAGTTTAGGTCGACTTTAGCCACGTTAAATCGAATTAAGCCTGGACACGTTCACACGATGAAGCCCTTTCTTTCGACTTAAAGGGCCCTTTAAACCGGTTTCTTTACTCCACCTCCGACGAGGGGATTAGCGATAAAATCGGCCTTAGGGGGTCGGAATTGGGTTAGTGTGGATGGAATTCGACGTTATTGGCCTCCGCGAGCTATCCCACAGTGCTTCATTGTGACCGCTCTGGACAGCACTCTCTACTCAGATGCACTGGCCAGGTAGACAGGAAAAGCCCCGCGAACGTTTGAATTTCATTTCCTGTTTGCTGAGCGTGGAGAGCACAGGTGACCCCGCAGAGCTCATCAGCACAGGTAACCGTGATGGAGTCCCAGGATCGCAAAAAAGCTCCAGCATGGACAGAACGGGAGGTTCGGGATCTGCTCGCCATATGGGGAGATGAATCAGTGCTGGCCGAACTCCGAAGCAGTAAACGAAATGGCAAAATATTAGAAAAGGTCTCCAGGGCCATGAAGGACAGAGGCCATAACAGGGACGCACAGCAGTGCCGCGTGAAAATTAAGGAGCTAAGGCAAGCCTACCACAAAGCCAGAGAAGCAAACGGAAGGTCCGGGGCAGAGCCGCAAACATGCCGCTTCTACGCGGAGCTGCATGCCATTCTAGGGGGTGCAGCCACCACTACCCCAACCGTGTGCTATGACTCCCTCACTGGAGAAACACACAGGGAAGCGGGTTTTGGGGACGAGGAAGATGAGGATGAAGATAATGTAAATAGCTCACAGCAGCAAGGAAGTGGAGAAACCGGTTTCCCCAACAGCCAGGATATGTTTATCACCCTGGACCTGGAACCAGTAACCCCCGAACTCACCCAAGACCCTGTGGGCACACAGGGGACCTCTGGTGAGTGTACCTTTGTAAATATTACACATGGTTTAAAAGCAAGCGTGTTTAATGATTAATGATTAATTTGCCCTGGCAATCGCGGCCAGTACAGCTACTGGAAAAGTCTGTTAACGTGTATGGGGATGGAGCGGAAATCCTCCAGGGACATCTCCAGAAAGCTCTCCTTCATGTACTCCCAAAGCCTTTGCAAAAGGTTTCTGGGGAGGGCTGCCTTATCCCGTCCGCCATGGTAGGACACTTTACCACACCAGGCCAGTAGCACGTAGTCTGGAATCATTGCATAACAAAGCATGGCAGCGTATGGTCCCGGTGTTTGCTGGCATGCGGACAACATCCATTCCTTATCGCTCTTTGTTATCCTCAGGAGAGTGATATCATTCACGGTTACCTGGTTGAAATGGGGCAATTTTATTAAGGGGACATTCAGAGGTGCCCCTTCCTGCTCTGCTGAACAGAAAGATTCCCCGCTGTTAGCCACGCGGTGGGGGGAGGGGTGAAGTGATCATCCCAGAGAATTGGGTGTGTGGGGGAGGGTTATTAGTTGGGTTTGTGCTGCACGTTAACCCTGAAACCGCAGCCCCTCCTTTTACATTGCAAACCCATTTTAAATGGCCAACCCAACGGGTGCTTGGTATGTTAATGAGAGCAGTACTCTTTGAAACCATCCCCACATGTTAAGAAGGTTAAAAAAGCCAAAAGACTGTGTCTTACCATGGCTGTCTGCAAGCTGAAATCTGTGGCCTGGCACTGCGTGAGTGATCTCTCACACCAAACCGGCAGGCCCTCAATATAAGAGGAAAAATGCGACCTTGTAACGAAAGCACATCTGCTGTGTAATGTGAACAGCAAAATGTAACGTGAAAGAGTGTACCCATTGTTCTCTAAAATGTATCTTTTTTACCCACCTCTCCCTTCTCATCCACCAGCTGCAAATCGTTCTCCTTCACAGAGGCTAGTGAATATTCGAAAACGGAAGTGAAGGACGCGTGATGAAATGTTTACAGAACTACAGACTGCCTCCCACGCTGACAGAGCACAGCAGAATGCGTGGAGGCAGTCAATGACTGATTATCGAAAAGCCCAATATGAACGAGAGGAGAGGTGGTGGGCTGAATCGTGGGCTGAGGAGGAGAGGTTGCGTGCTGAAGCGCGGGAGGAACAGAGCAAGTTGCGGGCTGAAGATGAGAGGTGGCGTCAGCTTGCACACAGAAGGCAAGAGTCCATGCTCCGGCTGCTGGAGCATCAAACTGATATGCTCCAGCGTATGGTTGAGCTGCAGGAAAGGCAGCAGGAGCACAGACCGCCGCTACAGCTCCTGTGTGACCAACAGCCCTCCTCCCCAAGTCCCATTGCCTCCTCACCCAGACGCCCAAGAACATGGTGGGGGGGCCTCCAGCCACCCAGTCACTCCAGCCCAGATGATTTCCCGAGCAATAAGTGTTAAAGTTTTAAAGTTTTAAACTGCAGTGTGTCCTTTTCCTTCCCTCCTCCCCCACCCATCC
>NW_020714242.1:0-3167 GCF_002925995.2 Terrapene triunguis | reverse complement strand
TTTAAACTGCAGTGTGTCCTTTTCCTTCCCTCCTCCCCCACCCATCCTGGGCTACCTTTGCAATTATCCCCCTAGTTGTGTGATGAATTAATAAAGAATGCATGAATGTGAAGTAACAATGACTTTATTGCCTCTGCAAGTGGTGCTCGAAGGGGGGAGGGTAGTAGGGGAGGGTGGGGTGGTTGGTTTACAGGGAAGTAGAGTTAACCGGGTGGGGGGGTGTAGGGGCGGAGGGCTCATCAAGGAGAAACAAACAGAAGTTTCACTCCGTAGCCTGGCCAGTCACAAAACTCGTTTTCAAAGCTTCTCTGATGCACACCGCGCCCTGCTGTGCTCCTCTAACCGCCCTGGTGTCTGGCTGCGCGTAATCAGCGGCCAGGCGATTTGCCTCAACCTCCCACCCTGCCATAAATGTCTCCCCCTTACTCTCACAGATATTGTGGAGCGCACAGCAAGCAGCAATAACAATGGGGATATTCTTTTCGCTAAGGTCTGAGCGAGTCAGTAAGCTGCGCCAGTGCGCTTTTAAACGCCCAAATGCACATTCCACCACCATTCGGCACTTGCTCAGCCTGTAGTTGAACAGGTCCTGACTCCTGTCCAGGCTGCCTGTGTACGGCTTCATGAGCCATGGCATTAAGGGGTAGGCTGGGTCCCCAAGGATCACGATAGGCATTTCAACATCCCCAACGGTTATTTTCTGGTCCGGGAAGAAAGTCCCTTCCTCCAGCTTTCGAAACAGAACAGAGTGCCTGAAGACGCGAGCATCATGTACCCTTCCTGGCCAGCCCACGTTGATGTCGGTGAAACGTCCCTTGTGATCCACCAGGGCTTGAAGCAGCATTGAAAAGTACCCCTTGCGGTTTATGTACTCGGTGGCTTGGTGCTCCGGTGCCAAGATAGGGATATGGGTTCCGTCTATTGCCCCACCACAGTTTGGGAATCCCATTGCAGCAAAGCCATCCACTATGGCCTGCACGTTTCCCAGAGTCACTACCCTTGATATCACCAGGTCTCTCATTGCCCTGGCAACTTGGATCACAGCAGCCCCCACAGTAGATTTGCCCACTCCAAATTGATTCCCGACTGACCGGTAGCTGTCTGGCGTTGCAAGCTTCCACAGGGCTATCGCCACTCGCTTCTCAACTGTGAGGGCTGCTCTCATCCTGGTATTCTGGCACTTCAGGGCAGGGGAAAGCAAGTCACAAAGTTCCATGAAAGTGCCCTTACGCATGCGAAAGTTTCGCAGCCACTGGGAATCGTCCCACACCTGCAGCACGATGCGGTCCCACCAGTCTGTGCTTGTTTCCCGGGCCCAGAATCGGCGTTCCATGGCATGAACCTGCCCCATTAACACCATGATTTCCACATTGCTGGGGCCTGTGCCTTGTGAGAGGTCTAGGTCCATGTCCATTTCCTCATCACTCTCGTCGCCACGCTGCAATCGCCTCCTCCTCGCCTGGTCCTGGTTTTGCTTTGGCATGTCCTGGCTCTGCATATATTCCAGGACAATGCGCATGGTGTTCATAGTGCTCATAATTGCCGCGGTGATCTGAGCGGGCTCCATGATCCCAGTGCTAGCTATGGCGTCTGGTCTGAAAAAAGGCGCGAAAGTAGTATCTGACGGACCAGGGGAGGGAGGAAGGGAGGGGCGAGTGATGACATGGCGTACAGGTACAGGGGATTAAAATCAAGAAAGGTGGCTTTGCATCAGGGAGAAACACAAACAACTGTCACACAGAATGCCCCCCCCCCCCCAAAGATTGAACTCAAAAGCCTGGGTTTAGCAGGAGGGAGGGGGGAAGCAAATTAATACAGAATAAATCTATTTTTTACATCTTAAGACGACAGTGCAGCATGACTGATAGCCCTCGGCATTTTCTGGGTGCTTGGCAGCAAATACTGGGCGCTTGGCAGTTAGCCTTCAGGTCTATTGCACAATCTGATACCCACTGCAGTATGACAACGATGGATACCAGTCGTAATATACTATCTACTGCCCAAAAGGCAAGGGGTTGCTGCTGTGTAGCAATCTAGCCCCACGTCTGCCAGCCCCATGTCTGCCAGCACCCAGATCGCCCTCGGCCTCTTCTGGGTGCTTAGCAGAAAATACTGGGCACTTGGCAGAAAATAGCATACTACGACTCAGCTAACGTGCGATGAGCCAACAGGGCGCATGGCAGAAAATGGCATACTATGACTGATAACCATCATTGTCTGCCCAGGTGCCCATGATCGACAGCCACTGCAGTACGATGACGATGGATACCAATCGTAATATAACATCTTCTACCAAAAGGCAAGGGGCTGGTGCAATGCAGCCACACGGCTGCCAGCACCCAGATCGCCAATGAAGGCTACCAGTCATGCTGCACCGTCTATCACCAAAAGGCAGTTAGCTGCTGCTGCTGTGTAGCAATGCAGTCCCACATCTGCCGGCACCTAGATGACATATGGTGACAGTGAGCTGAGCGGACTCCATGCTTGCCGTGGTATGTTGTCTGCACAGGTAACCCAGGTAAAAAGGCGCGAATCTATTGTCTGCCGTTGCTGTGATGGAGGGGGAGGGGCCTGAGACATGTACCCAGAACCCCCCGCGGCACTGTTTTGCATCATCCGGGCATTGGGATCTCAACCCAGAATTCCAATGGGCGGCGGAGACTGTGGGAACTGTGGGATAGCTACCCATAGTGCAATGCGCCGGAAGTCGACGCTAGCCTCGGTACTGTGGACGCGGTCCGCCGAACTAATGCACTTAGAGCATTTTATGTGGGGACACACACAATCGGCTGTATACAACCGATTTCCATAAAACCGGCTTCTATAAATTCGACCTAATTTCGTAGTGTAGACATACCCACATTCCCTTCTGGTGTTATCTGGACCGGTAATCTGCTAGGTCACTCCAATCCTTGACTCTGGGAGCCAGCCTTACCCTGCTCTGCTGTGAGAACCCCCACTCCTGGGCTGTTCACGCACAGCCTCTGGCATGTCAGCTGCTTCTTGGATTGTGCAACCCAATGACACTAGCCAATATCTCCGGTCCCAGACACAAACCTAGGAACCTCCATCTTGCAGTGTCCAGTTATGCTCACTGGACGCTGCAAGCTTATATGCGTTCATCAGTGTAACAAATAAATTGATATGTACCAGGCTTGTTATCCCAA
>NW_020714241.1:0-1100 GCF_002925995.2 Terrapene triunguis | reverse complement strand
AAGCGTTCCTTCAAAACTTGCCACCTCTTTACCCCTCACCCATTTTCTCAACACATCTTTCATTTTGTTTACATATTCCCCATTACTCATACCAATATCCCTCTTAAGATTCCTAAATTTAACTCTATAGGTTTCAGGGGTAATCTGAAAACTTCGCAAAACAGTATCTTTAAATTTACAATAATCTAAAGCATCTTCAATAGACATCCCACTGAATACATTTTGAGCTTTACCGGTTAATTTTGCAATCAGGGTAGGAACTCTCTTATCATCAGGGATTTCATGTATTACACAGCCTTTCACAGGTAGTCAGATATTCAGCAATATCATCATCCTCACTGTATGCGGGACATAAATGTTCCCATTCGTGTATTTTTGGAGTGATGAGAGTCATTGGGGTCGGGGAGTTCTGGTTCTGCTTCTCTAATAGGGTCCAGTTGGTGTTTTCTCTCTCTCTCCATTTCTCTTTCTTCCCTCTCTTTCTTCCATGGCCCTTCTGTGTGCAGCCTCCTCCCTGGCTGCCTCCCTGCCCGCCACATTTGAAACTCGCAGTCCTTTTTATTCTCCGCAGCTTCCAGTCTGGCCACCTTTAGTTTTGTAGCTGCCTCACTGGTAGTCATTTTTCTTCTTTCTTGTGCTTATTTCCCTCACCCGAAATAAACAATCAGAAAATAACATAACTGTGACCTCCTCTTGACTGTTCTTAGCCACTGCACTTAAGATTCAGTTAAAATCACAAATATCAGTGCTTAAAGTGTGAACTCCAATTGGAGTAACAAGCTGCACATACACCGTGTTTTCTGTGCCACTGTGACATTCCCTTCTGGTGTTATCTGGACCGGTGATCTGCTAGGTCACTCCAATCCTTGTCTCTGGGAGCCAACCTTACCCTGCTCTGCTGTGAGAACCCCCATTCCGGGGCTGTTCATGCACAGCCTCTGGCATGTCAGCTGCTTCTTGGATTGTGCAACCCAATGACACTAGCCAATATCTCCGGTCCCAGACACAAACCTAGGAACCTCCATCTTGCAGTGTCCAGTTATGTCCACTGGACATCAGTGTAACAAATAAATTGATATGTACCAGGCTTGTTATCCCAA
>NW_020714240.1:0-3190 GCF_002925995.2 Terrapene triunguis | reverse complement strand
AATCTTTCATTTTGTTTACATATTCCCCATTACTCATATCAATATCCCTCTTAAGATTCCTAAATTTAACTCTATAGGTTTCAGGGGTAATCTGAAAACTTCGCAAAACAGTATCTTTAAATTTACAATAATCTAAAGCATCTTCAATAGACATTCCACTGAATACATTTTGAGCTTTACCGGTTAATTTTGCAATCAGGGTAGGAACTCTCTTATCATCAGGGATTTCATGTATTACACAGCCTTTCACAGGTAGTCAGATATTCAGCAATATCATCATCGTCACTGTATGTGGGACATAAGTGTTCCCATTCGTGTATTTTTGGAGTGATGAGAGTCATTGGGGTCGGGGAGTTCTGGTTCTGCTTCTCTAATAGGTCCAGTTGGTGTTTTCTCTCTCTCTCCATTTCTCTTTCTTCCCTCTCTTTCTTCCATGGCCCTTCTGTGTGCAGCCTCCTCCCTGGCTGCCTCCCTGCCCGCCACATTTGAAACTCGCAGTCCTTTTTATTCTCCGCAGCTTCCAGTCTGGCCACCTTTAGTTTTGTAGCTGCCTCACTGGTAGTCATTTTTCTTCTTTCTTGTGCTTATTTCCCTCACCCGAAATAAACAATCAGAAAATAACAAAACTGTGACCTCCTCCAGACTGTTCTTAGCCACTGCACTTAAGATTCAGTTAAAATCACAAATATCAGTGCTTAAAGTGTGAACTCCAATTGGAGTAACAAGCTGCACATACACCGTGTTTTCTGTGCCACTGTGACAGGCCTGGTCTACACTACGAGTTTAGGTCGACTTTAGCCACGTTAAATCGAATTAAGCCTGGACACGTTCACACGATGAAGCCCTTTCTTTCGACTTAAAGGGCCCTTTAAACCGGTTTCTTTACTCCACCTCCGACGAGGGGATTAGCGATAAAATCGGCCTTAGGGGGTCGGAATTGGGTTAGTGTGGATGGAATTCGACGTTATTGGCCTCCGCGAGCTATCCCACAGTGCTTCATTGTGACCGCTCTGGACAGCACTCTCTACTCAGATGCACTGGCCAGGTAGACAGGAAAAGCCCCGCGAACGTTTGAATTTCATTTCCTGTTTGCTGAGCGTGGAGAGCACAGGTGACCCCGCAGAGCTCATCAGCACAGGTAACCGTGATGGAGTCCCAGGATCGCAAAAAAGCTCCAGCATGGACAGAACGGGAGGTTCGGGATCTGCTCGCCATATGGGGAGATGAATCAGTGCTGGCCGAACTCCGAAGCAGTAAACGAAATGGCAAAATATTAGAAAAGGTCTCCAGGGCCATGAAGGACAGAGGCCATAACAGGGACGCACAGCAGTGCCGCGTGAAAATTAAGGAGCTAAGGCAAGCCTACCACAAAGCCAGAGAAGCAAACGGAAGGTCCGGGGCAGAGCCGCAAACATGCCGCTTCTACGCGGAGCTGCATGCCATTCTAGGGGGTGCAGCCACCACTACCCCAACCGTGTGCTATGACTCCCTCACTGGAGAAACACACAGGGAAGCGGGTTTTGGGGACGAGGAAGATGAGGATGAAGATAATGTAAATAGCTCACAGCAGCAAGGAAGTGGAGAAACCGGTTTCCCCAACAGCCAGGATATGTTTATCACCCTGGACCTGGAACCAGTAACCCCCGAACTCACCCAAGACCCTGTGGGCACACAGGGGACCTCTGGTGAGTGTACCTTTGTAAATATTACACATGGTTTAAAAGCAAGCGTGTTTAATGATTAATGATTAATTTGCCCTGGCAATCGCGGCCAGTACAGCTACTGGAAAAGTCTGTTAACGTGTATGGGGATGGAGCGGAAATCCTCCAGGGACATCTCCAGAAAGCTCTCCTTCATGTACTCCCAAAGCCTTTGCAAAAGGTTTCTGGGGAGGGCTGCCTTATCCCGTCCGCCATGGTAGGACACTTTACCACGCCAGGCCAGTAGCACGTAGTCTGGAATCATTGCATAACAAAGCATGGCAGCGTATGGTCCCGGTGTTTGCTGGCATGCGGACAACATCCATTCCTTATCGCTCTTTGTTATCCTCAGGAGAGTGATATCATTCACGGTTACCTGGTTGAAATGGGGCAATTTTATTAAGGGGACATTCAGAGGTGCCCCTTCCTGCTCTGCTGAACAGAAAGATTCCCCGCTGTTAGCCACGCGGTGGGGGGAGGGGTGAAGTGATCATCCCAGAGAATTGGGTGTGTGGGGGAGGGTTATTAGTTGGGTTTGTGCTGCACGTTAACCCTGAAACCGCAGCCCCTCCTTTTACATTGCAAACCCATTTTAAATGGCCAACCCAACGGGTGCTTGGTATGTTAATGAGAGCAGTACTCTTTGAAACCATCCCCACATGTTAAGAAGGTTAAAAAAGCCAAAAGACTGTGTCTTACCATGGCTGTCTGCAAGCTGAAATCTGTGGCCTGGCACTGCGTGAGTGATCTCTCACACCAAACCGGCAGGCCCTCAATATAAGAGGAAAAATGCGACCTTGTAACGAAAGCACATCTGCTGTGTAATGTGAACAGCAAAATGTAACGTGAAAGAGTGTACCCATTGTTCTCTAAAATGTATCTTTTTTACCCACCTCTCCCTTCTCATCCACCAGCTGCAAATCGTTCTCCTTCACAGAGGCTAGTGAATATTCGAAAACGGAAGTGAAGGACGCGTGATGAAATGTTTACAGAACTACAGACTGCCTCCCACGCTGACAGAGCACAGCAGAATGCGTGGAGGCAGTCAATGACTGATTATCGAAAAGCCCAATATGAACGAGAGGAGAGGTGGTGGGCTGAATCGTGGGCTGAGGAGGAGAGGTTGCGTGCTGAAGCGCGGGAGGAACAGAGCAAGTTGCGGGCTGAAGATGAGAGGTGGCGTCAGCTTGCACACAGAAGGCAAGAGTCCATGCTCCGGCTGCTGGAGCATCAAACTGATATGCTCCAGCGTATGGTTGAGCTGCAGGAAAGGCAGCAGGAGCACAGACCGCCGCTACAGCTCCTGTGTGACCAACAGCCCTCCTCCCCAAGTCCCATTGCCTCCTCACCCAGACGCCCAAGAACATGGTGGGGGGGCCTCCAGCCACCCAGTCACTCCAGCCCAGATGATTTCCCGAGCAATAAGTGTTAAAGTTTTAAAGTTTTAAACTGCAGTGTGTCCTTTTCCTTCCCTCCTCCCCCACCCATCC